>NC_134881.1:47852843-47875343 GCF_041734735.1 Babylonia areolata | reverse complement strand
AGGGGGCTGCACCACATCAGCATAGCAGTTGCCTGACCAGTTGCGAAATCCCGGAACGCGCTTACTGAGGCTTTGATGAAAACAAAACGAAATGAGATAGATAGATAGATAGATAATAGATAAATAGATAGATAGATAGGAAATGATGCCATTTAGAGAGCAAAAGCAGGGTGCCTTTTTCTGTTTGCCTGTGTCTCTGTTTGTGCATGCATACCACGTGCGCGCGCACGTATGTGTGTAACATGTGAAGAGCTGTAGGACTGTATGTGATAGTGAGATAGAGTTAGTGAGTTAAACAGAGGCAGAGCGAGAACTGTAACAGTATTTTTATTGTACCCTGGAATAAGATAAAAATAAAATTTTTAAAAGTTGGAGAAAGAAGCAGCAGCAAAAGACCAACAAGAAAGTACTGAACTGAATACTAAACGACCGTATCACCCGAAACTGTTATGTAACATTCAAACCCACACTGACTCTCCTCAAGTTTGCGATAAATCCTGAGGGATACACAGAGGACGGGGTGGTAAGGAGTGGGGTGGGAGTGGGGAACACCTACAGAGAGGGAGAGGGAGAGAGAGAGAGGAGAGAGAGAGAGAGAGAGGGACCACGTGAAACGAAGAGAGAAGGGAGTGAAACAACACATCAAAGCGAAAGCGACCCATTGAACTCGGAACTGGAGTCCTACAGTACGATCGTTAGATTATTTCACCCGTGACGAGTGTGTGTGTGTGTGTGGGTGGGTGGGTGGGTGGATGTAGGTGTGCGTGTGTTTGTGTGTAGGTGTAGGTGTGTGTGTGTGTGTGTGTGTGTGTGTGTGTGTGTGTGTGTGTGTGTGTGTGTGTATGTTTCAGAGAGACACAGACAGACACAAACAGAAACACGGGGACAGAAAAACAGAAATACACGCACACACACACACACACACTCTCTCTCTCTCTCTTCTCACACACACACGCACACACACACACACACACACACACACACACACACATACACACACACACACACACACACACACATGAAGAGAGAGAGGCAGAGAGAGAATCACTTAACAATCGCGAAATCAACAAATCTGTTTCTCCCCCACAAATAAACATAACATAAAAACAGAACTTTAAGTCGTGTGAAAATTAGTATAGTCCCGAACGCCCCCCCCCCCCCTCACCCCCACAACCATCCACCACCCCCCACCCTACACCCAAGCCTCCCCCAGACCCCCCCCCCCCCCTCTAGTGCCCCGCTCCCCCAACACCTCCCCACCCTCCAGCTCCCCAGAGACGGTGGGATCCAGGCAACATGGGTGGTGTACACAGGTAAATCGTCGTCAGTTTGACAGCTGCCTGACTGCCAGATTGTGGGGGCACTGAATTGGTTCGGGCATCTTTGGTGCAGCTCGCTTTTCATCATTTACCAGACCTGGGAAATAACATAAAAAAGAAATAAAGAATGAAACAAATTGGGGTCGGAGTGAAGAAGTGGCGTGTTAAGGTGAAAGAGAGAAAGAGGGTGGGGGTGAGGAGTAACACAGAGAGAGAGAGGAGAAAAAGTTAATTTCGCCAAGTCTACGAGGGGAGGTTGGAGGACATAGAGCGCGCGCGCGCGCGCGCGCGTGTGTATGTGTGTGTGAAAGAGAGAGAGAGAGAGAATTCTCGTCTGCATGTCGTTGAAGTACAAAAGTCATGGTGGAAGAGGAACACAACCATAAACAGGTGGTGGCACCTTCTTTTAGGGAAGAGTGACGTCGACGCACTGATTCCAGGTACAGGTTGTCTGCTCGTCTTTTTCGTTTTCACACATTGTCTGCCGCGCTTGTGTACGCGCTCACATGCACACGCACGCGCACACACACACATACACACACACACACGTGCGTGCACTGTGCACACATAGATAGGTAGATAGATAGAAAGATAGAGAAACAGAGAATGCGACTGATTGGATTTTTTCTTTCTGCTTTTGTTCTCACTGGTTTTAGGGTTGTCATTTTTTTTTCAAAGGCCGTATAGTGTTGTTTTGTTCGTGATGGGTCGTGAGGGAGACGTGACCAGGAAACTGTTCAGGTGATTTGTAACTTCTGTGTATCATCACTGGCCTTGGTGATGTCGTTTGTGTGTCCCTGAACCGAAGCTGATACAGAACTAATCTCCTGCATTGTTTCCATCGCTTGATTCTCTTTGATGAATAAATAGCACACTGTCTGCCTGCATGCCTGTCTGTCTGTCCCTCTCTCTCTCTCTCTCTCTCTCTCTCTATCTGTCTCTCTCGCTCGCTCGCTCGCTCGCTCTCTCAGCCTAGGGTGCGTTCTCAAGGCTTAGCGCGTTGGGTTTATGCAAAGGTCAACAGAGCAGATGTGGTGTTGCGTTTATGGATCAGTCCGCACGCTTTGACACCTCACTGAAGTTTAAACTGAACCTGTCTTTGTCTATGTTTCTGTCTTTCTGTCAGTCTCTTTTTCTCTCTCCCTCCTCCCCTCTCTCTCTTTCTCTGTCTCTGCCTCTCTGTCTCTGTCTTCCTCTCTCTCTGTGCCTCTTTCTGTCTGTCTGTCTGCCTGTCTCTCTTACACACACACACACACACACACACACACACACACACGCACACGCACACACACATGCGCACACACGCACACACGCACGCACACTCACTCTTTCTCTCTCTCTTTCACATGCACACACACACACACACACACACACACACACACACACACACACACACACAGGACGATAAGGAAGGAGACGGAAGGCCCCAGGAAAACAGCAGAAAGGTGTGGAGGGCAGACCATCACTGGAGGAAGGTGTCCCAATAAACCTGTCCGGCTGCTGTGCCGTACAACTCCTCCGTGGGCTGCCCTGTCCCTCACTCCTGTGCTCACAGTGCCCTTTTGGGTGGTGCTTGTTTTACAGTTTCTTTTTTTTCTGTTTTTTGTCTGCCGGAAGAGGAGTGATTGTGTGTGTGTGTGTGTGTGTGTGTGTGTGTGTGGAGGGGGGTGGGGTGAGAGAGAGAGGAAAAAATCTGAAGGTTTCAGACGGGATTGCGGAGGGAGGGAGGGGGAGAGAGAGAGAGGGTGGAGGAATGGAAAGAGAGAAGAAAAGTATTAGGGAGGGATCGCTTGGAAGAAGGGTAGGGAGGAGGAGGAGAGAGAGAGAGAGAGAGAGAGAGAGAGAGAGAGAGAGTGAATGAATGAATGAATCTTTATTTTCCAACGGTGAAGACATTAGCACTTTGGCCGACTTACACATATGCCGTTGATCTAAGAGATACACAAACACATAGGCATATAAATGTTGCTATACTTAATACATGTATAATGTACAAGTATGGCACAGCGTCAAACTGAGAGATACAACATCGCTCACATCTGTACACACACACCAAGGGAAAAACAACAGCAACAAAACCCTAGCATGAATGCTACACATGAATGATTCAAGTGAAATTAACACAGAAAAGTAATGATAAAATTTAAAACACAGGTGTAAGAGACATAAAAAATAGCAAATAAGACGATGGGAAATAGGGATATGGACAGACGGACACATTATGAGAAAGACAGAGAAAGAGAGACAGATGTAAAGATATGTCGGTGCGAGAAAAAAAGAGTTGGGTGAGGATGGTTCACAATGTGGAAAAACATGTAAGTATACAGAATCGTAGACAGGACCAGACTAGAGTTTGGTTTCGTTAGTTTATGTCCACTGTAAGGGGAACACATTCAGATCTCTGAAAACAATATTCTATGGCGTGATACGTTATTAACTAATTGACGCATTTCGACATAGTTTGTAAAGATTGTCAGTGACAATATTATACCAGATTTTGGTCTGGCTTTCGGCACGCATGTACTGTCCAAGTTTCTCTTTGAATGTTGTGGTGGAAAAGGGTTCTTTGGGGCGTTTGGGGAGATTGTTCCAACAGTGCGTGCCGGAGTATGCATAAAGGTCTATTCTTGGTTTGGGTAGAATAAGTGTCGCATTTCGGGAGTTAGGGTTGCGAATTTCATAGCAGACAATGGTTTGGTGTAAATATTTAGGACATTTACCGAATATAATTTTATGCATAAGTACGCACTTATTCAATATTAGGTGCTTAATCAAGGGAAGAGGTGCTGGCAGTTGATGACTGAGGTGGTTTACAGCACGTCTGTGTACAGAATCTAGTTGTTGTTTTTTTATGTGCATTTCGCTGCAGTTGTCCCTCACGTTTGAAACGTAATTAATTCTAGACATGATGTGAGAATGGAAAAAAGGAAGCCTCTGGACTGACGACATGTTTTAAACGGGATAACAGGTAAACATTTTTTGCAACTGACCTTGATAAAGAACTGATATGCCCCTCCCATTTTAGCTGGTTGTCAATAACGACACCAAGGTGTCGATGTTCTGTAACTTGTTCAATAGCTTGGCCATCGATTGGCAAAGTGAGCGGATTTAAGCCACGCTGGTGCTTTTGGCAAGCGGCTACAATCATACTCTTTGTTTTTTTCTGGTTTGAGGAGTATATTATTTTCTGTACACCAGTTGGATACTTCGGTTAGGCTGGTTTGTAATCTATCATTAATGCGCTCAAAATTTACTCCGTTTGTATGAAGAGAATAGTGATCCGCAAACATGTTGCATGATACTGCAGATGAGGAGATACATAATGGAAGATCATTGATATAAAGGTTGAACAATAAGGGGCCAAGCACAGAGCCTTGGGGAATGCCCATTTTAGTTATTACTACATCCGAAAAAGTCCCGTTTACTAATACAGTCTGTTTTCTTTCTTTTAAGTATGACTCAAACAACTAAACAGAATTTGTATCAAGCTGATAAACCCGTAGCTTTTCAAGAAGTATTCGATGGTTAACGAGATTAAATGCTTTCTTCAAATCTATAAATACTATTCCGTTGATTTTTGCGTCATTTATAGCTGTGAGCAGTTTATCTAAGAGACTGGTGAGGGCTGTCTGACAGGAGCGTTTTGGGCGAAACCCTGACTGATTTTGATGAAGCAAGTTGTACCGGTCAAGATATTGCAAAAGGTGTTTGTGTACATGTTTTTCAAGTGGTTTAGAAAGCGATGACAGTATCGATATTGGTCGGTAATCGTTGAGGTCTGAGGGATTTTTCACTTTAGGTAGTGGTATAATTTTGGCAGTTTTGAACATAGTTGGAAAAAGACTTTTTGAAATACTGAGGTTATAAATATATGTCAGATGATGCACTGTATATGGCAGCGATAGACGCAGAATTTTATTGCTGAGTCCGTCACAGCCGTGTGTATTTTTTGTCCAAGGTTGGATATGTATTTACCGACCTCATAGACGGTTAGTTGTGGAATGTGAAATGTATCTTGATGGCTGAGCCTGTCTGAACAAAATGATTTTAGACTGGCTGGACATTTACACTGGTCTGAGTTTTGTTTCAGACGATTTGTCAAACTTTCCGCGATGGATAGGAAGTGGTTGTTAAAGGCTGTTGCTGTGAAACAATCAGATTTCAGTGATTTACCAGGAAAGGACTTATTGGTCAGTGCATTGAGAGATTTCCATATGGATGAAGTATTGTCTGATTCCGACGTCGCTATCCTGTTAAAATATGTCTTTTTGGCCTGACGGACTAAGAACTTCACATGTTTTCTTTGTTGCTTAAACGCGGGATAGTTTTTTTTCTTTCTTAAATTTATCTCTAATTTTGATAGTTATTGATATGATGACAGTAAACCAAGGAGGTGTTGATGAATTTCCTACCCGTTTTCTTCTACCTGGGGCATGCTTGTCATAAACAGATGAAAAGATTCTATGAAATTCCGCGACCGCTTCATCTGGATCGTTAGATTTATAAATTTCCTTAGATGAGCATTGGCTAAGATCATGGAGAAAACCAACTTCGTTAAAGGGCTTATACGATCGATATGTGATGGTGGAATGGGTTCTAGTTCTAGCTGTTGGTATCTTACAGGCAACTGTACACTGTATAGTGAAGTGGTCACTGATACTGGTCTGGTGTACCTGAGCACTTACGACTCTCTCTGGATTATTGACATAGATGTGGTCAATCAGAGTTGAGCTGAATGACGTAACTCGCGTTTCTGACTGTATCACTTGGTGTAAATTAGAGATATGGTAGAATCCCATGCCGGATGAGGTTTTTGAAAATCTATATTAAAGTCACCAAGAATGATAATATCCCTGCCACGAGCAAAATCCTGTACTTTGACCATCACGATGACAAAATCATCATACCACCCGAAATTACTGGATGGGTTTCTATAAATGAATCCTAGTATAACTGGGCATTTTGCTACTTTCACCTCCAGCCAGAGAGAGAGAGAGAGCCGAATAGACTGCGAGAAAAGAGTTAAAAGAAGAGAGATGAAAGGAAGGAGACGGGGCCACAGGAGAGAGAGAAAGAGAGCACATGATGACTTTTTGTACTGTCTTTTGTCTGGTGGCTAGTTTGTGCGTGCGTGCGCGCGCGTGTGTGCGTGTACGTGTGTGTGTGTGTGCGTGTGTGTGTGTGTGTGTGTGTGTGTGTGGTTTAACTATTTCGTTATGTAGGCGACAATGTTCAAGTGTGTGGTTTTTTTTTCAGGTTAGACTGCAGACAGATCGAGAATGACAGGAGAGACAGATAGACAGAGACACAGAAAGAGAGAGACAGATAGACAGAGACACAGAAAGAGAGAGAGAGAGACAGAGAAACAGAAAGAGAGAGACAGGGAGACTCAGAGACACAGACAGTGTGACAGAGACAGACTCAGAGAGAAAGGGAGAGAGAGACACAGACACAGAGAAAGACACAGAGAGACTCGGAGACAAAGAGAGAGAGACAAAGACAAAGAGAGACCGGAGACTCACAGAGAGACAGAGAGAGGGGCAGAGAGAAAGACAGGGAGAGGGACAGAGAGAGAGGGAGAGAGTATGTTAAAAAGACAGACAAGAAAACAGACGGCTGCTGTGTGTGTTTTGATGTTAGGGAGCTAAGTTTGGGAGGTGAGTGTTATGGCATGTAAGACAGGGGGTGCTGGAAAAGTGATTGATGGCCTCAACTGTGTGGTCAGGCCACACCCACCACCTCCCGCTCTCACAACGCCAGGCGCTCGCTGTCACTTGCAGTCGTTTGAGACGATTTTATTTATTTATTTTATTTTTATTTTGAAATAATTATTTTTTAGGGGGATGGGGTATTTTTAATGCTGTTGGTGTTGTTCTTGTGAACACATCACAAGATCAACAGGACTTGCAAAGACGATCCTGCAGGACACAGTACAAGGAGGGAGAAGGAGAGGCAGGCATGAAAAGAGATGAGAAGACAAGAATGGTCAGGTCTGAGGCTGAGCGAGGCCCTTAGGGAAGACATCATCCCAGAATGGACAGGTCTGAGGCTGAGCGAGGCCCTCAGGGAAGACAACATCCCAGAATGGACAGGTCTGAGGCTGAGCGAGGTCATTTGCGAAGCAGAAAACAGAGAATGATGGAGGAAGGTGGTTGACAGGTTATCTGTGGTGCCCCGACGGTCATCCAGACTAAGGGACAAGTGAGTGAGTTGTTGTTGTTGTTGTGTGGACTTGTTTTATTTTGTTTTTAAACTGAGTGCTTGTCAGTTGGGGCTCCAGTTGGGCATGGATGACACGCGCCAGATTCTGTTGGCACACCGTAAACGTGAGGATTTCGGGGCAGTGCTGAGAACAAAGCGTGGTGCAGCTGTTGGATGGAAGAGTTAGAAACAGTGCACCGTCATTTTGAAAATCATGGCTGGAAGTCCAGAAAGTATCTCTCTGTCTCTGTATCTGCTTTTCTCTCTGTCTTTGTTTGTATGTATGTCTCTCTCCCTCTCTTTATCTCTCTTCGTTTCTCTCCTTATGTATGTCTTTTCGTCTGTCTCTGTCTCTGTGTCTGTCTCTCTTTGTTTCTCTCTGTGTCTTTCTCTCTGTCCATCTGTCTGTCTTTTCATCTCTGTCTGTCTCTGTCTTTGTTTCTATTCCTGTTTCTCTCTCCCTGTCCGTCTGTCTATCTCTATTTTCATTCCTCTCTGTCTGTCTGTCTCTCTCTGTCTGTCTGTCTGTCTTTCTGTGTGTGTGTGTGTGTGTGTGTGTGTGTCCCTCTCTCTCTATCCAAATAGTGAGTACAGAGATGTGACAAAGCGAAATAGGGAGCTCATTCCATGTGTGACGTCCAGAGACAGAGACAGAGCGAGGGTGGAGTATTGGAACAGATCTGGAAACAAGAACACCGATCAGAGCTGATCGAAGAGAGCGACATGGGGTGCAGAGGTGAAAGCAGTCACAGCGATACTGAATACGCAGGTTTGTTTATGTAATTACCATTTATAACACAGCCCTCTACCCAACCTGGACTGTCACAGTCACAGCACCAACAGTCCACAACAGGTATCAGTGTCGGGTCACTGTGAGGCCCCTCACCGGAGAACACCCTGCTTTCAATGTTGCTCAATGATGTCTCTCCTGATTCCAGCAGACGGCAATGATGGTTCAGACCCAAGCCTAGCCACTGAGTGAGGGTTCCGTTTAGCCTGGAGACGGCCAGCCTATCCCCCCACAGACCCGAAGACACGCTGACAGTACCAGCTTATCAAGGGCATGAAAGTGAAGGAGGAATGGAACCTGAAGTCACCATGAGATTATGTCATTGCTATGAGATTACGTCATCACCACGAGATTACGTCACGAAGTGCCACGGGATGTGAGACAGCCTTTCTTCAGTGTAAGATCGATCAAGATGCTTCTGCTGCCGTGGGGAGAGATCCAATTAGCGCGGTCTTTTATGAAAATAATGAAAAAATAAATAAATATCTCGGCGTCAATCAGGCATGCGAGAAAGGCGTGAAAATAATGGAAGTTGGGCTAACCAGGTTCTCTCCACTTAAGTTACCTGTACAAAATAACGAAGCTTCCGTTATCACCGCCCTACCCCTCTACACTCTTACCCACCCTGACTCCTTCCAGGTAGGTACAGTGCAGTGCAGTGCAGTGCTTCATCATGATATAAATAGCCAGCACCTGAACGTAAACGTTTGCTTGGAGCGAGCCAAAAACCTGCATTTGAAAAGGAAACATCGGAGAAAGAAAAGAAAAGAAAAGAAAGAAAAAAAAAAAAAGAACCATAAAGATGAACAAAACATTGCAGGTAGGGGGAGGGAGGGAGAAGGGTGCGAGCGGCACTAAAGGTGTGGCGAGTGAAGGATCAGGTGCGAAAGGTAGAGATGTTGGTCTGAAGGGAAGATAGGTGGGGAGGGGGGATAGTTATGACAGGCAGGTATTGTCTGTGTTTTCGCTTGGGCCGTTCCGCCTCACTGCCCTCACCCTTCCTGGAAAGGCGACGGGGATATGAGGGTTGGGGGGGAGGGGGGAGGAGGGATGTTGAGGGGGACTGCAGGAAGTTAGTGAGATGATGGAGGGAGGGGATGCTCAGCCGAGCTTAGGCTGGTGTGGTGATGGAGGTGTTTGTGTGTGTGGTACTGTACGTGTGGTAGTGTGTTTGTGGTGGTGTTTGTGGTAGTGTACGTGGTAGTGTGTGTGTGTGTGTGTGTGTGTGTGTGTGTGTGTGTGTTCATATGTGTACGGGGGTAGAGGTGGGGGGTCTGTAGGCTGTGCTTTCTGTTTCTGTGTCTCTGTGCCTCTCCTTTTAATTCCCCCCTCCCACGCCCACCAGCCACTGTCCTGGTTTTGAATTGTGGTCCATGGCCAAAGTTCAACAAAACACTTTCATTCACACACACACACACACACACACACACACACACACACACACACACACACTGTTTGCGTGTGTGGTATGTGTAAGGAAAATGGTGTCCAGGAGGGGTGTGGGGGAGGAAGCGGTCCTTGTGCATGTTTGTATGTATGCACGCGTCGGCGTTCGTGTCAATATGTTTGCACACGCGTGTATTTATAGCACAGACAGCGTGGGAGCTCAGCACATATGCGTTTCTTTATCCCTTAGCAGGAGAGAGAGAGAGAAAGACGAGAAGAGTACAGGAAAAAGAAAAAGACAAGACTGGGATGACAAGAATGGACAGCCCGTCCATTGGTTTGTTATTTCAAGTCTTGCCTACCTCCATTGTCTCTTGCTCTATTGCTGCTGTTTTGTTGTTGTGTGTTTGTTTTTTTTCCGCTCCTTTTTTCTTTGTTATAAGAGAGCTGGTTTGTTATTTTAGACTGTTGTTGTCACGAGTCTTGTTTTTCCCCTCCTTTTTTTTTTTTTTTTTTTTTAACTTAACTGTCTTATTCTGTTTTCAGGAAACCAATTTGCGGGTGTTAACATGTCAAGAGAGAGGCGGGGAGGAGAGAGAGAGAGAGAGAAGAGAGAATGTGTGTGTGTGTGTGTGTGCTTAGTTCACGCACGCATGCACACACACACACACACACACACACACACACACACACACACACACACACACACACACACGCACATGTATATGTATATATTTTTTTTTAATTCGTTTTTTTAAATTCATTTCTATTTTGTTATGCACACACCACGGCCACTTGGCCACTTGCACAATATATAGTGCTAATGTATGTGCACGTGGCGAAACATAGACTTGGAAACTTGCAGTTCTGTGCTGTGAAAATAGGCTAACACTTCAAAAAGAAAAATATGAGCCTTTAAGCCACCCAACTTTGGAGAAAAAAAATGTCTGAATTTGTTAGACAAATGGCGGAGAGAGACAGGGTGTAGGGGTGGGTTGGTGAGTGGAGGTACTGGGGATGGAGAAGAAATGTACTCTGGAATGTTTCTTTTTTCTTTTCTTTTTCATCCGGATCGTTAAATTCTTGAAGGATGCACTTTCTCTCTCTTTGTCTCTGTCTCTGTCTCTCTTTTTTTTTCTTCTTTTTTTTTTTTGGGGGGGGGGGGGGGGAAGACTCGTTGCAATGTACTGCTTCAGTGAGAATGAAGAGCGGTACTTGAGCGCACAAGTGGTTTGGCGTGAAAGGAGGTCTTCACAGCGCTTACCTGCCCCTGGTAATGGTGCCTACAATTAACTCCCTTTACAGGTGAGACGCGCTGTCTGTTGTCGGTGATGAGGTCACCACCTACAGTGGTACCGAGGGGGAAAAAATTGGGGAAAAAATAGCACCTTTGGTGGCTGCACTTGCAGAGCTGAACTGCCTGGTAAAGTAGCTTCACGATAAGAAAAAAATACCCCCCCCCCCAACCCCCACCTTTTTTTCACGGGATTGAAGTAAAGTGTTGCACAGACGATGTATCCCCACCACCCTCCTGTGGTCCATAAGATTATCAAACACCCCCACTCCACCCACAGAGAGAGAGAGATGGTTCAAATGTATAGGTCTTGGCCATTTACAAGTGGAGGGAACAATGTTTGTACAGAAAGATTTTTTTTTAACTTGAATTCAGCTTCCTTATGTCTAGAGCTTTGTGTACAAAGTTAATAACATTCATCACTGTTGTTTTGCTTTCTGCAGATATCAGTGACGTAAATTTTAGTATAGATGGATGCCTGTGATAATGAACACTAGGAATTATTTCATTCCTGGGTTCACTAGAGAGAGACAGAGTGAGAGAAAGGGCTCCCTTGACATATTGGGGATTAAACTGTGGTACAACGTATGCCCTCTCACGTACTGCTATATAAATTTATGCATTAAATACTGATTTTTTAGGCATTAAAAATTGATTTCTTCTGTGCCAGAGAGGCCTGCTTGAATATCATGTCATGGAAAAGAAATACAGCGAACCAAAACATTTCCTGTTGTTGTTTGTTTTGCATCGTGTTCGAGTGCTGCATGGTGAAAACGGAAACGCTGCAAAGGAAAGCATTTCCTGATTTTTGTTTATATTGAATATTTATGTTGCGTTCTGTTGGACGAGAGTTGCCTGCCTTTCCTGGCCACGTGTCAGTGCTGCCATCTTCACCCAAATCAGGTAAGGGGTGATAATTCTTTGCCGCAACATCGCTCACGTCCCGTAATCGGAGGTCTCGCGAAGAGAGGACCAAATATACGGTGCGCACTGTGCACGCTTATTGATGTCGTACGTCATCCCGGCACGGGGATGGAGCAGACGGCATAAAGCATTTCTCCCCGCCTGGGACGATAACAACGCGAGATATCGTGTTGCCTGGGAGGACGTGCACAGGGGAAAGGGGGTATATACATACATCGTCCGTGACTGACGCCTCTGTACAGTGTGCGAACGTAGGATGTGCATGTACGTGCGTACCGTTATACATCCACCAACCTTATTATGCTTCCTTGACCGGGCTTCATTTCTCACTCAGTTTTTTATAATTTGCTTGCTTTTCTTCCTCTTCTTCTTCTTTTATTTATTTATTCATTTATCTATTTATTCATTTATTATTATTATTATTGTTGTTGTTGTTATTATTATATAGATTAGTCCTTCATGAATCGTTGTCTTCTATTTATTCTATTTAATCCTTTTTTTTTTCCTTTTTATCTGCGACGTATTTTCACTTCAGGAAGTTTCGACTGTCTGCTTCCAGAGAGCCAGTTGCATTGCTTGGACGGAAGATCCTAGTATGGTCGTAACCCGCCACTAACTGTGTGTAGTATGGAACTGACCAATGGCGTACTTCGGTCACGTGTAACTGTTAAAAAGTTAGAACCAAGCAATGCAACTGGCACCAGAACATCCCCCCCCCCCACACACACACACCCCTTTCTTCTTTTTCTTTAAAGATCTATATTTTGATTTGTATACTTGTGTATTTTTCGACTTTTCCGTTTTTAACTCTGGACACTTGTTTTCTACCAATTTATTTTAGGTCTTATGGAAAAACATTGATGCAGAAACTCTCTCTCTGTCTGTGTCTCTCTCAACAGACACACACGAACAAACACACAGGATAAGAGAGACAAGGTATTTCACTACGCATTTAATCTTTTTTCAGAACACTCCACGAAACTGACAACCCAATCCATTTATCACACAGCACGAGGTCCGCACAGCTAACAGCTCCTCCTGTTTTTAATCTGGCCAGTTTCACAGAGTTTTCCGGCGGGTCAAGGCGAAAGGTCTGACGTCTGCACTGATGTCTTCCAACCTCCCCCTAAATGGCCGTCGTAAATAGAATTCAGTTTGCACCTCACAATCTCTTTAGTTGCCAGGATAGGAAGATGTGGCAAAGTTCGTTCGTTTCACACAGTTTGTACACAGCCTTTTAGCGACTCCTTTTTTTTTCTCACTTTTTTAAATGGTTTCACAGGAGGCGCGTGTTTGTGTGTGTTTCTGACGTGTGGGTTTGTGTGAATTGATCTCTGCCCGAGTCTCTCACGGTCTCTCTCTCACGGTCTCTCTCACGCTCTCTCTCTCTCTCTCTCTCATATATATATATCCTATATATATATCACATACATACATACACACACGAGCGAGCGTGCGCGCGCACACACAAACACACGCTCACACGCACGCAGAAAGCGGCAGATAGACGTCCAATTTATCAATATCTACAGACGGGTGCGAATGTCGGGTGAATACATGTGTGTGTATCAGTGTGCGTGCATGCGTGCGTGTGTGTGGTGTGTGTGTGTGTGTGTGTGTGAAGGAGTGGCGGGGCAGCAAGCAAAACGGTAGGTGGTGAGAAAAACCTGAGGGAACTGATGCTCCGAGTGTTCACTTTCCCCGTGGTTTGTTGGCGAGTGGCCGATGTTTTCATCCGCCCCACAAAGGACACACGCACCCCTCACCCGGGAATTTGGAGCCCTGGACAAACATTGCAACAGAACAGCTTGGTTGTTGCCCACAAATTAGTTTTATGGCTGTAGACTTCAAAAGGGGGAGGGGTGGGTTCTTAGTCCTCCGCATGGTTAAATATAAATAGGGTCTCCGTTTTCGTGTTCATATTGGCCAGGTAAACAAGGCGTGTTTGAGAAGGGGGACGAAGTGTTTCCGCGGGCAAATTTGAGCGTTTATTATTCCCCTTGATGGTCGCCACTTTATTAAAACTTATTTTCTGTTCGTGCTGTATTGGGGTTTGTCGTTTGATTACTTGACTGGAACTGGAAGGTGTGAATTGGGTGATAGCTTTTGGCTTTCTTTTCCTTTTTTTCTCTGTTAGTTATTTTCTTACAGAACCTTGTGAACGGACCGTGGCTGCCTAAATGTGGAAGTAAAACCGATCGTGTGTAGAATATCATTAGTAATAAGAAATGAACGGTGGTAATTAGGATACATCGCATTGATAGATGCGGAAGGACAATGTGTCGTCAGTTCAAAGTAGCAAACTGGGCGTCAAATAAAGTCGGATTGATGGACAGTCTGATTTTCAAGTTCAGTGGATAGCTATGGCAGTTGACACCGAACTTGGTAGACGCACGCAACAGATACTACAACAGAATAAAACATGTATGTATATATATGAGGTGTACCGATATGTGGTATGGCCAGACTGGCTGTCATTCTATGGTCTGGATACGAAGAGATGAAATCAGAAGGAAAGAATATCAGCCAGGGATACGGATAAGATTTTCATGCTTGAACTTTTTTTTGGGGGGGCGTGTGTGTGTGTGTGTGTGTGTGTGTGTGTGTGTGTGTTCTGATCCTACTACCCTGTTGCTAAACCAAGAAGATTACACGGTGTGTAGTTACTTTGAACTGTCCATATCTTCAGCCCCACTTCTCTTTTGTCTGTGCGTTGTTGCTGGGAAGCCGAAGATATGGGAAAGACACATGTATGCACGGTGATGTGTAATCTTGGTATGAGAAAGACACATGCACGGTGACTGTATGTGACGTGTAATCTTTGTGGTTTGATAACGCTTCGGAGACAGGAAGGAAGAGAGAAGACGAGCTGTGATATATGTAAGAGAGGAATTTGAAAGGCATGTTTTACTTTCCTGGCAATGGCCGAATTCAGAAGGAAGGCCACTGTGGAATTGGTGCTGATGCTTGGGATCCAGTTGAGAGAGAGAGAGAGAGAGAGAGAGAGAGAGAGAGAGAGAGAGAGAAAACGAACGAATGAACGAACGAAAGAAATTTTTTATTCAATAAAGGTTGTAGCCCCTCATGAAGGGGATGCAGTGAACACACATAACAATACAATGTCGTCACATCTTTCAGGACAATATGGAACAGAAAACGTTTAACTATTAAATTTAACAATGCATACACAAAGAGGCCCATTTAAGTACATACTGCACTGCGGATTTTGAATGCGTTATACCGACAGATCGCGAATTGGATTCCTTTGTTGATGACACAAGCACACACACACACACACACACACACACACACACACACACACACACACACACACACACACACAGAGAATGGGTTCGGGGCTGGAGGGGCTGGGGTTGGAGGTGTGAAAAAGACAGCTGATTACTGTTTTAATCCTCTCCGTGCACTGTGGCATAGGGAACCGCCAGCAGCGATCTCCGCTGTTGTCTGTGCCGAACTTTTCTTGCCGAGCGTTCCTCGAGTGTTGTCGTTTCACAAGGCGTAGCATCCCCCTCAGGTGTAGCCATAAACACACGCCAGGTATATTGTAGCATTTCCTGTAGCATTAGCCAGGTGAGGGAGATGTAGCACTCCTTCAGATGTAGCCATCAACATGTGAGGTAGATTGTAGGTGTGTTTTTTTGTTTGTTTTTTTAATGATGTAGCAATTAAGCCAGGTGAGATTAGATGTAATATTCCGTCAGATGCAGCAATTAATTCAGGTGAGGTAGATATTTAGTATCCCTTCAGGTGTAGCCGTCAACCCAAGTGAGGTAGATTGTAGCGATTCCTCGGGTGTAGCATTAACCCAGGTGAGTTGGATGTAGCAACCACTCGGATGAAGCCATTATTCTAGATGAGATAGATTGCAGCATTCCTTAATTAAGTTGCAGCCATTAACCCGGTTGATGTGGATGTAGCTACTCCTCAGATGAAGCCATTATTCTGAGAGATTGTGACATTTTTTTTAATTGTGTAGTTTTGAATCCAGGTGAGGTGGATGTAGCGTCCCTTCAGGTGTAGCCATACTCAATCATTCTTTTTCCCCTGCTGTTGTTCGCCACGTTCTGATCAGTCCTTCTCACGCTGTTTTGCCACATAGAGGGGGGCAGTGACCGGTGAATCCAGTGGCCTTGCTGAAACCGGTCTCCTAGGAACTGTTGAGGGGGGAATACGGAGGGGAACACAGACCCCCCCACCCCCCTCTCCAACAATAACAAACAAATTCGATGGACAGACAACATTTGCGGAATGGACGGGGAACACTTTTGCAGAGACTGACGCAGTTTTCGACACACAGCTAACAGACCTTGAGGAATCATGTGAACAGTTCTTCAGTGCGGCGCCCCAGTGACTTTCCCCAGAATTGAAGAAGAAAAAGGGCCAGCGACATGAGATAGGAATGAATTGATTGCTCCTGGTGGAGACACGTTGTGGCTCAAGACGCCATCTGCTTCATAACACAGCCAAACTGGACATTTGCTATAATCGTTACCTCTGTCATCAGATCTCTGTCTCTTTCCGTCTATATGTCTGTCTGTCCGTATGTTTGTTTGTCTGTCTGTCTGTAATCTCTGTCTTTCCATGCTTGAGTGTTGTTTTTATGTTGAAATATGATAGTTTGCTTTTGTTTCTTTTCTTTTTCTTTCTTAAAGTCTAAAAGCATCTGTTTGCGTGAGAAGTCGATGTATAATTTCAACATCAACAGAGGACCGGAAACCGAAAACAAACTTTATTAAGCCGTAACTTGGTTTTCTTGTTTTCATGAGTGTGTTTTCTCTCTCTCTCGCTGTGTGTGTGTGTGTGTGTGTGTGTGTGTGTGTGTGTGTTTCCTTGCTTATCCATACAACAAGAGTATTAATAGCAAACTAGAAACTGGAGCTGTCCCTGTCAGCACCTGTAGGGCCGCCCCACTGCTTGTCCGTTGTGTCTTGAACAGCCAGACATAACAGTAATCCAGGGTTCCGTGTCAGTTTAATGTGCTCTGACAGTCCGGAAAGAGCAACGTGTCCTGAAAAGAAACATGTCTTTGTCCCAATAAACACTGTTTGGAATCTCCACACATGTGGGTGACGCGGTGTTACTTAGAAGGAAGGCAGCAGAAAAGTCAAGACGCTCATTTGCCAGTATAGTGTCCGTTAGGGTCTGAGTTCAATTCCACGGTCTCGCGCTTTCTCCCCGCACGTTTGACCGGAAAATCAAACTGAACGTCTAGTCATTCAGATGAGACGATAAACCGAGGTCCCCGTGTGCAGCACGCGCTTTGCGCACTGAGAATGAACCCACGGCAACAAAAGGGTTGTCTTCTAGCAAAATCCTACGTAAGAAATCCACTCTTGATAGGTACATGAATATATACGCATGCTTTAAAGGCTTGACTAATCGGGTTTGGTTATGCTGTTGGTGTGACATCTGCCTAGCAGGTGTGGTGTAGCGTATACGAATTTGTCCGAACGCAGTGAAACTGAGACTGAAATATGAAGAATCTCCACACAGGTACATGACACGACATTTACTTTCACAGCTCTGTGACAAGGCTTCTGCGGTAATCCGGGGACATTCATTACCTTTGAACATGGGAGTTAGTGTGTGTAGTTAATCAGTCAGCACGGGAGTTAGTGTGCGTAGTTAATCAGTCAGCACGGGAGTTAGTGTGTGTAGTTAATCAGTCAGCACGGGAGTTAGTGTGTGTAGTTAATCAGTCAGCACGGGAGTTAGTGTGTGTAGTTAATCAGTCAGCACGGGAGTTAGTGTGTGTAGTTAATCAGTCAGCACGGGAGTTAGTGTGCGTAGTTAATCAGTCAGCACGGGAGTTAGTGTGCGTAGTTAATCAGTCAGCACTGGAGTTAGTGTGTGTAGTTAATCAGTCAGCACGGGAGTTAGTGTGCGTAGTTAATCAGTCAGCACGGGAATTATGTAGTTAATCAGTCAGCACGGGAGTTAGTGTGCGTAGTTAATCAGTCAGCACGGGAGTTAGTGTGTGTAGTTAATCAGTCAGCACTGGAGTTAATGTGTGTAGTTAATCAGTCAGAACGCCCTTAGTGATCTACAGAAACACTTCAGCAGAAGTCTAGGTCAAAGTCTCGGCGATGAACACCCACCTTTACTTTTTATTTAATGTTTGTTTGTATATCCTGTTTGGGTATGAGGAATGAATGCGCAGAATAAGCCACGTGTCTCCCTCCCCCTTTCTGTATGTGTCATTCCTGACTTCGTTCAGTCTATATGTTCTTTTGTTGGTTTCTTTAGTTTATTCTTTCCATTTATTCACACACACCCCAACCCCCTCACCCCTCACCCCCACTCTATCTCTTCCTCTCTCTCTCTCTCCATCCCTCTACTCCCCCATTTCTCTCTCTCTTTCTCTCTCTCTCTCTTTCTCTCTCTCTCTCTTTCCATCACCAACACCAATCAGGTCAGTGTTTCCTGTGTCAGTCAGTGGACGTTTTGTCAAAACGTTCACAGCGGGGTGTCACCCTTCCACAGTCTGGGTTGGTTCAACAGCGGTCTACAGCAAACACAGCCCAGAAACGGGTCATGTTTTCTTTATTAAAGCCGCGCTGGAAACGATTTTATCGGCCTCGCCGTGCAGAGAAAAAAAATCTCACCTCACTGAATAAAAGTAAGCCTGCCCAGGAAAGATTCTTTTCGATCAGTTTTTTTTCTTTTGGTCTGAGATAGGCGTCTGTCTGATGTACAGAATGAGGTGAAGGGACAAGAGTGAGAGACCGACAGACCGACAGACCGACACACACACACACACACACACACACACACACAAGAGAGAGAGAGAGAGAGAGGCATGCACACAGACACACAGTCAGTCACATAGAAGACACACAGACAGACACACACAGACAGCCGCACAGACCAAGTTGAGGGGGAGAGTTGATTTTTGCTGGGCTACTTTCGCGTTCCCCAGTAAAGTCTGTGCTTGAAAATGGAATATTTTGTGTTTTGTTTTTGATCATAAACTTGCCTGTTGTGTTTAGAGAATGTTTAAACTGTCACAGGTATGATGGTGTCTCTGCTTTATCACAGCAAACTCCACAGAGGAAAGGGTAAGAGTGGGTTGTTTTTGTTTGCTCAAAAAAAAAAAAAAAAAAAAAAAAGAATGTCTGTTCCAACTGTTACCTCTTTTTTTTTGAATGTCTGTTACAATTATTACGATTCCTCTTTTTTATACCACAGTTAAACTTATTTTGACAATGTGTGTGTGTGTGTGTGTGTGTGTGTGTGTGTGTGTGTTCGTGTGTCCTGTTTGCCATGGGGATATATGCATAAAAAATACTTTCACACTTGTTTTTGCTGTTGTTGCACGGTGATTTAGGTTTTGTTTCTAACAACACGGCTTGCACAGCTAACTAACAGTCAGCTGTTTGGCTGTCTTCTCGTTCATTCCCAGTGCCGCAGGTTGAAGAACACTGAAAAGTGAAAACAGTAGGGTGAGTGAAACTCGTTTCGTGACGAAGACGATTAGAAAAACAGAAGGCCATAAACACACAGGGTAGAATTATGACAGAATAAAAAGCAAGAAAAGGATATTCAACACTGAGAGAAACCGCGGAAAGTTGTGTTCTGGGGGTGTGTGTTTTTTTCAAGCCAAGGTGTATGTAACGAAGTGTCTCACTTTGTACACTTTGCCGTGGCGGGTGGAAGGTGGGTCATGGGGAGGGGGGTTAGAAGGGAGGTTGTTAAAGTGTGGAACAGTTCCGGAAAAAAAAACACAACAGCAACAAAAAACAACCAACAGTACCTTCCTTACCATGGGTGATCACGGTTCAGGCGGACGTTCGCATCAAACACACACACGCACACACGCACACGCACGCACGTAGACGCATACACACTACATTACAATACAGTGCAGTACGAGTACGCCACGATGCAATGCACTGAAATACAGTATACCATCATAGCACAACACAGCTCCATACAAAACACAGTACAATCAATTATTCCATTTTCGTTTCAGACTGTTTGAAATCCAAAGGTCCTTCTTTCTTTCACTCGTTTCTCATTTTTAACCCCCTTTCCCAAAATCGTACTTGTATCGCTGTGGTTCATTTTTTCGCAATTAATTCACATGTCTTTTCGCATCAGCTTCAGTGCATACATACAAACACACACACACACACACACACACACACACACACACACACACATACACACATACATACACACACACACACACACACACACACACACACACACACACACACACACGTACGCAGCACACACACACACACATGCGCGCGCGCGCACTCACACACACGTGCACGCGCGCACACACACAAACACACACACACACACACACACGCACACTCACACACAAACACACACACACACACACACACACACTCACACACACACTCACACTCACACTCACACACACACTCACACACACGCACACGCGCGCACACACACACACACACACACACACACACACACACCACATTACACCAACACCGGTAACAGCACAAAGACGGAGCTTACCACCTTCACGTTATAGGGGGAGGGAATTTTTCGCATAACCAGTTTGACATAATTATGTCTTTCAGTCTGATAAAAGAAGAGAAAAACCTGCCCCTGTGCTATCTACCCCCCACCCCCACCCCCACCACCCCACCCCCACCCGCCTCCTTCTCTGCTCTCTCTCTCTCTCTCTCTCTCTCTCTCTCTCTCTGTTCGCTCGTTCTTCTTTTCACATTCAAAACTGAACGATGCACAGATATGATTCATGCGATAAAGGAAGGGAGAGTGGGTGGTGGAGGAAGGGTGGAGAAAGAGAGAGAGAAAGAGAGAGAGAGAGAGAGAGAGAATATTTAGCGTGTACGGAGACATGGTTGCACGGTTCAGATCGGGGTGTGTGATACAGCTATCTGGCAGACTTTACGAGGTGTTCGTGTGGCGAAAGGTCTGCTATCTCCCACATCGCCAGCCCGTGCTGGACGTCAGGACAAATTAAACCTTCATTCATTTCCCTTTAAGGAACGAAGGCGGTGGTTGGTGATGGTGTGTGTGTGTGTGTGTGTGTGTCTGTGTGTGTGTGTGTGTACGGTTTTTTTGTTTTTGTTTTTTGATTGTTTTGTTGTTTTGTGTGTGTGTGAGTGAGTGTGTAGTTCATCAGGTCAGGGGCATAGCCCTTGCTACTGGTACCATGTAACCCAGTACTACTTGCCGCATGTGAAGTCTCCCAACGACGGAGCAGGCGGAGGAGGAAGCCTTTCCCAACGGCTGTGAAGGCGGAAGAGGATGACCAAAGGGCATGGGGAGCTCTTATCCTTGGCTGGAAGTCCCCCTAGGAGACGGACCTCCGAAGAAAAAACCTGCACCTGCCGAGGCCGTCCTACACGTGACAGTATCTGCACCTGTGGGACTGTGAGCGTCGGTAGGCGAGAGAGTGGGGAAGGGACTGCACAACTCCTCCCCACTAAAAGAAAAAAAGAAAAAAAAGTCACCTGTGCTGGTCAGGCAACCAGGTTAAGCGTGAGCGAAGGAAGCAGGGCTCAACTTCTGGAGACGTTTTCCCTTGCAACACCTGTGGGAAGTGCTGCGCATCCAGAATCGGCCTCTTCTCCCATATGAGGACACACACCGACAGATAAGCCTGCCTACTCATCCATCGGACCGACGGGAGACTCCATTATCGAGTGAGTGTGTGTGTGTGTGCGTGTGTGTGTGTGTGTGTGTGTGTGTGTGTGTGTGTGTGTGCTGGCTAAAAAAAAAATAAAAAATAAAAATTGTCTTTTTAAAATCGAGTCACTCTTCTGAGTCTTGTAGTTTGGCGTTATGTTGGTTTCCCCCGTTGTGAGAAGTAACTGAAACTGGCGTTACATTCCCTGGCGCTGTGATGTTGACGTTGAGGCCAGTAATATCTGATCTGGTAGTGTTTCCGGACCCACCCCCACCCACCCCAAACGCCGCAGTCGGGGATCACAGACTGATTTTAATCTCAGGTCAAATTTATTTCTTGATTTTATTCTATGAAATTTATATCAAGTAGCATCTTTCAGCTACTGTGATTTAGACGAATTAAAGACAAAGATGGGAATTGGACAGCTGATAACGATCCAGATAATTTAATACGAAATGTCGAAAACAAGTGAAAAATGCTAACATCATTATCAAATGTTCATGCCAGAAACTGCACATACCCCCTCCCCCCGCACCCCCGGCCCCCTCTCAACACACTCTCCGTCCTTCCCTCACCATCCCTCTCCTGCCCCACTCCACCATCACACATACACGCACGCACGCATGCACACACACGCACGCACACGCACAAACACACGCACACGCACAAACACACGCACGCACGCGCACAAACACACGCACACACGCGCACATACACACGCACGCACACACACAGACGCGTGCACGCGTATACACACACGCACACACACACACACACACACACACACACACAGTGTGTGTACTCACGAACTTACGCGTACGTGTTCACATTCATTTTAAAGTAAAAGGAACCGAATCAGTCATATAACGTTCTCCGTGGGACATTGTAACACAATGTTCAGCAAATCGCAGACACGCTGTGAGATCAAAGA
>NC_134881.1:47807843-47847843 GCF_041734735.1 Babylonia areolata | reverse complement strand
AAGACTCTTTGTTAGCTTCATAAAGAAGAATTTGCTGTCTCTTTCTCTCTTTCTACCCACTCTCACTCTTTACCCCACCCCCTTTCTCTCCCCTTCTTTGCCACTCTGTCTGTCTGTGATGAGAAGATAGTGCTATGCGTAGATCGTCGGATCGCATGGCAAACGGGAGCTGAGACAGGTGAGAAACCTGGGGTCATGTTTCCAGAACCGTCCGTTTGTTCCTGCTTCGGCAAGGTCCCAGAGTGTTGACAAAACACCTTGGGGTGTACAGCATACACACACGTGGTGTGTGTGTGTGTGTGTGTGTGTGTGTGTGTGTGTGTGTGCCTGCGCGCGCGCGCGTGCGCATTATATTGTTATTTGGGGCGGATGGTGGTTTGGGGTTTTGGGTGGTTTGTTTGATTTTGTGGGGAGGGGGTATGTGTGTGTGTGTGTGTGGGGGGGGGTTGCTTTTGTTTGTTTTTTCATGACGTGACCGACCAGTTAAGTTTGGGCATCGTGTGTGGTTATGGTTTTGTACATGAGTTAGTCGTCATCGTTGAATGGTTGTTGAAAGGAGATGGGAGGTGGTGTGGGGGTGGGGTGTGTGACGGGGCGGGAGTGGGCGGTTCCATGTTGGAATGATTAGTCGCAAAGGGTCAGTACTGGTCGTATATTGTTTTCTGTATGGCAAGTTGATGTTTCTTTGGGAATATCTAACATCTGTCTGTGTCTGTCTGTCTGTCTCTGCCTGTCTGTCTGTCTGTCTCTCTCTTTCTCTCAGCTGTCTTCGTCCTTCTATTTCTATGTTTGTTTCTCTCTGTGTCTCTCTCTGACTCTCTCAATCTCTCTGTGTGTCTCTGTCTGTCTGTGTGTCTCTGTATGTGTGTCTCTCTTTCTATCTCTCTCTCTCTCTCCCTTTCTCTCTCTCTCACACACACACATACACACACACACACACACACACACACACACACACACACACACACACACACACACACTGGATATCCATGTACCCTTAAGTCTGTTGGTATCATCCATTAGAGATAGTGATGTCTTATCATCTATCTCTTCCGCTCGTTCTCTCTTTCGACCCCCTTCTCCTCACTCCTCCTCCTGTGTGTGTGTGTGTGTGTGTGTGTGTGTGTGTGTGAGAGAGAGAGAGAGAGAGAGAGAGAGAGAGAAGGAGCGTTTGGAAAACGTGACGCGTATGCATGTCAATGTAATAAAATAAAGACGACTAAGACAGCATGTGTATATGAGTGTGTGTGTGTGAGTGCGCCCGCGCGCGCGCGCTGTGCCATTATGTTTAGTTAGGAAAGGAAGGCTGAGTGTGAGAGAGGTAAAGAAGCAGTAAGATTTGTTTCTGGTCCGCTGGCCACAAGGTTGTGACAGGCGGAAAGCCTTGGCGCGGCCTGTCCGTGTGCATTATCAACAGCAAGTGTTTGGTTTTCACTGCCTGACAAGTCGCTGTGTGTGTGTGTGTGTGTGCTGTGGTGGGTGGGGATGTGGGTAGGGTGGGAAGGTATGATCGCATGTGTCTGTATGTGTCTTGTATTGCCTCATTTCAACTTTTCTCCACAAAAAGATGAAATAAGATAAAACAGATACAAAAGTTAAAGACTTTGAGTGTTCGTTCGTTCGTTCTTTAGTTTAACGTCTTTTCACTGTGATATTAGACAACTTTGAGTGTGCATGTGTGTGTGTGTGTGTGTGTGTGTGAGAGAGAGAGAGAGGGGGGAGAGAGAGAGAGAGAGTCGGTGTGCATGTGTGTCTCTGTATTTGTGTGTGCGTTTGTCTGCATGTGAGAATAAATATCCTGTTTCACAGTGCCGAAAGAAGCAGTATAAGTGTTGGCAAGTCTTCACACCGAAACGCTGTACGCCGTGGGCTGTGAATAACCTTGCCCTGGGGTGTGGAGGGGTGGTGGGTAGGTGGGTGGGTGGGGTCAGTAAGGGTGCAGTCACTGTGCAAGGTCGTGTACACTTATGTACGTTTACGTCGCATGACGGACCAAGTGGTTTGTTTGGTCTGATTGCTGTTTCTGGATAGATTTTTCCTTCTGTCTTTGTCCTTCTGTCTCCATGTCTGTCTGTCTGTCTGTCTCTGCCTCTTTCTCTTTCTCTCTCTCTCAGTCTGTCTGTCTGTCTTTCTCTCTCCTTCCCTCATTCTCTCCGTCCCTCTCCGTCCCTACCGCCCTCCCTTTCTCTCTCTCTCTCTCTGTCTCTCTCTGTCTCTCCATCTTTCTATATCTCTTTCCCCCTCCCTCCCCTCTTTCTATCCATCTCTCTCTTTCCCCCTTTCTCTCCATCCCTTTCTGTCTCCCCCCTCTCCCTCTGTGATGTGGATTACGTGGTCCCTTTGGGAGAGAGAGAGAGAGAGAGAGAGAGAGAGAGAGTGTAGGGGGATCGGGGGGTCAAAAAGAGAGGGGGGATACCGACCTAAAACAGAACTGTTGCTCGTTCCACAGTATATTCTAGCACGCGTCAAATTAAATTCTTATTATTGTTTTTGTGCTTATAGTCCAGCTGACCGCACGGGGCCATATCAGGACTGTCAAACCATGCAAATGCTCAAACGCGTCAACACAAAACTGTCACATTTAAAAAACAAAACAAAAAAAACACACTAACACAAACCCACAAAACACAGTTCATCACACAGTGTCCCAACCATTTAGCTCTTTTTGGCAAATAAGATTAGGCCATGCTAAGGACGCCAACCATTCCGCTTAATTTATTATCCCCAGATTACAAAAAATCGTTTAAAAAAATGAAAACAACAACAATACTTCAAAGCCAAACAAAAAAACATAAAAAGGCCATATAGGCAAATAACACTGCAGAATGGGCAGCTAGTGCCCATCCCAGTGTTTACATCTCACTACCAAATCGCCAAAGCAAAACAGCACAGATAGCACACCATACACTGCGGAGAAGAGAAAAAAAGTGTCAAGGCTTGCTTGGGGCTGGGAAGGCAGAAAAAGGAGACAACAGTGAAGATAGAAAAAGGCAGAAACAAAGAGAGTGATAGAAAGAGGAAATTTCTAGTACAGAATTTCCAGAAGGCAATGATGCTGTTTAAACTTAAAGACTCCCAGCATCCCTACGGGGGAGACAAATTGGATAAAATAATGACATATCGACAGTTTTATTCATTTTGTTTATTTGTTTAGATTTTTTTTTTAATTGTATCTATTGTTTTGGTTGAGAGAAATAAAACTAAAATCGGTTGTTGTTGTTTTCTTTTTTGTTTTTTTGGTCTCCTGCTGGAACAGAAATAAAACTGAAACCTGTTTAATTTTCGTCTCTGCTGAAGCTCGTGAAAGATGTGGCTAGAGTTATTCCCCCTAACAACAACCGGAAATTGGGGGGGGGGGGGGGGATGGGGACCTCCATTTTCTGTCTTGGCCAGCTCTCAAATGGCTGAGCTGAAGTAAATTTACCCCAAACATTGTTTTTTCCGTCCTCTCTGTTCTCTACGTGATCTTTTGTTGTTCTTCTTCTCCTTCCCTGTCTGTTCTCCTTTCTTCTCCGCCTTTTCCTTCCTTCTCTTCCTTATCGTCCTCCCTTTAACAAGTGTAAATTATTTGTCTTTTCCGTTTTGTGTGTGTTTGGAACTAAGTCTTTGCAAAAACAAAGAAGAGAAGAAACGGGATCACAAGATTCTCTGCATCCGTTACCGAGAACATTAGAAACTGGAGTAAAAACATCAGAAGTCTCTAAAATTCTGCTTCTTCTTCGTATGTGTGGAAGCAGTTGGATGTTAAGGAAGCTCATAAGAATTTCTTAACATCTGCAACTGGGAAAAGTATTACAAACATGGTGGTTAAAAAATCAACAACAGAAACTTGAAACAAAACAAAACAAACAAAAAAGTCAACTCTCAAACACTTTCTCGTCTTCCTTCGGCCAAACCAACCGTTGAAACCTGTCCACATAAAACAGTAAACAAAAAACAAACAAACAAAAACGGACCCATCCTCCTGAGATTTTTTTTTGGGGGGAGTTAGGGGGTGTGAGTGGGAGGGTGGGGGGTTCTTTTCGTTTTGTTGTCAATTTTCTATCACGCTTTTCATCTTTTCTGTTCTTTTCTTTTCTCTGTGTGTGTGTGTGTGGTGTGGCTATTTTTATTTTTATTTGTTGTTTTTTGTTTGCTTTCTTATCTTTATTTAATCAAGCATTCAAAGGCTCCGTTTTTAAAAGGTCCCCACAGTCCCCTTGCATTCCAGCAGTCTCCAGGCTTGGCTGTACACTTGACGTGAGCTGTACGTCAGTGGGCCGGCAGGATGAGGGTTCTGTCATGTGCCCTCTGTTGCGTCGTTAACGTTTATGGAGTGTGAAGCCGGTGGCGCCGTCTACGTTGTGCTCGGTGCTTTCTGCCGTTAGGAATCCGAGAGTGTGCAGAGCCAACAGCGGCACGTGTTTTGTACGTTTATTGGAATTGAAGAAAAAAGAAGAAGAAAAAGGATGGGGTGGGAAGAAAGTGGAGATGAGTTGGGGGTTGGGGAGAGGGGGAGGCAGATGAGAGGTAGTAAAAAAAAGAAAAGAAAAAAAAAGAGAGATGGGGAAAAAACAGAGAGAGAAAAGAGAGGGGGGGTAGGGAATGTGGGTACAAAGAGTGTGTGTGTGGAGAGAGAGAGAGAGAGAGAGAGAGAGAGAGAGAGATTCCAGATGCTTGATGCATGTGTGGCTCTTTTAAAGGGGTGTGTGAACACTTTTTTTTATTTTTTAAACATCACATCACAAATCACGTGAATGTCAAAACAAACAAAAATATAACTTGTAAAACTGTACTACGGTTCGGTATGCAGAACAACGAAAAACGTTTTAACGAAGTAGAAGTTTCTCTGATTTTGAAAGCTTTGTATAAAAATAAAAGAGAGATAAGAGAGAGAGAGAGAGAGAGATAAAGAGAGAGAGAGAGAGAGAGAGAAACCCAGAAACTCCTGAAGCTGTGACGGAGGCAGAGATGCGGAAACTGTGATGTTCGTTCTTCGGATTCGAAGATGACCATGGCTTCAGAAATCAGATGGAAGATCGGTGTCTGTGGGTCCGGAGGTGACTGATGAGGCCAATCTGGGCCTTGATGGCTCACCCACATGTGGGATACAAGTGAGTGAGACGGAAACATACCAACCTGAACACAACTTGCAGAGGTTTTGGGGGGTGGGGGAGGGGAAGTAACACACATTACCACAAACATAAAGAATTATCTTTAAATTCACATATTATTTTGAACTGTTCCTAATATAAGCTCCGGGGATGATATTCCCCAATCTCTCTGTACGTTGGAGACTTGAACGAGGGCCGAGCTTTCAGATGTGTGTTCGTGGCAGTTTGGGGGAGACGATAAATGAAGACGACGACCGTGTGAGCAGCAAGCACCTGACGCTTGTAATAAACTCCAGACAGGAAAAAAAAAGTTGTCTGTGGCTTAATTTTGTTGACAGACACAGACAAAAAAAAAACTAAAATGAAATAGGGTCTGTTTTTTTTATAGTTTATTCTTTTTATTCAAATTGTTTGAAAACTCGCGATGTTGCGCTTTATCGCCCCCCCCCCCCCCCCCTTTTTTTTCTTTTTTTTTAAAATCTGCCATCTTTCAAATTCTCTTTCTTCCGTTTTAATCATGCCTCTTTTATTTCTCTCTCTATGTCTCTGTCTCTGTCTTTCTCTGTGTCTGTGTCTCTCTCTCTCTCTCTGCTCCTGCCTGTCTCACCCTCTCCTCTTTGTGCTGTGATGAATAGTGTAACTTACCTTGTGCAACTGTTGGAAAGTGCACTGTGTGTGTGTGTGTGTGTGTGTGTGTGTGTGTTTGTGTGTGTGTCCCTGGGTTTGCGCGATCTCTTTAGCAATTGGCGTAGTAAAATAGTGCACAACGGTGTTGTTGACAAAGTTCTCATTTGCTAAATGTGGGAGGGTAAAATAAAAATTCACCACAAACTCTTGTTTCCTTCCCCCATATTTACAAGTCAAGGCGGTGTTGGGTGTCGTGAGTTGATCCCCCATGTTAAAATGGCCCTGTCACCCCGGCAGGCAGCGAGCGTCACGGGCTGTGTGGACAGTCATTTACCTTGCTCACCCAGGGGACCCAGGCACCCACACGGACACACTCATCACTGCTGGCTTTGGCCGTTGTTTTTTTTGTTTGTTTGTGTGTGTGTTTGTGTGTGTGTGTGTGTGCTGTGTGTGTGTGTGTTTTTTCGTCGCCTGTCTTTGCGTTTCGTTGTCCTGCCCTGTATCAGCCAGCATCTGTGTGTGTGTGTGTGTGTGTGTGTGTGTGTGTGTGTTGTTGTTGTTGTTGTTGTTGTTGTTGTTGTTGTTGTTTCCATTGCCTGTCTTTGCGTTTCTCTGCTCGACCCAGCCCTTCCCGTTCTGTCTCAGCCCGGATCTGTGTGTGTGGGTGTGTGCGTGCATGTGTGTGTGTGTGTGCATGTGTGTGTGTGTGTGTGTGTGCATGTGTGTGTGTGGGTGTGTGCGTGCATGTGTGTGTGTGCATGTGTGTGTGCGTGCGTGTGTGTGTGTATGTGCATGTGTGTGTGTGTGTGTGTGTGTGTGTGTGCGTGCGTGCGTGTGTGTGTGTGTGAGTGTGTGTGTGTGTATGTGTGTGTGTGTGTATGTGTGTGTGCGTGTGTGCGTGCATGTGTGTGTATGTGCATGTGTGTGTGTGTGTGCGTGTGTGTGTGTGTGTGCGTGTGTGTGTGTGTGTTCGTGCATGTGTGTGTGTGTGTGTGTGTGTGTATGTGCATGTGTTTATGTGGGTGTGGGTGTGTGCGTGCATCTCTGTGTGTGTGTGTGTGTGCGTGCATCTGTGTTTGTGTATGTGCATGTGTGTGTGTGTATGTGTGTGCGCGCGCGTGCATGTTTGTGCATGTGTGTGCGCGCGTGTGTGTGTGCGTGCATGTGTGTGTTTGTAGTGGAGTGATGGCCTAGAGGTAACGCGTCCGCCTAGGAAGCGAGAGAATCTGAGCGCGCTGGTTCGAATCACGGCTCAGCCGCCGATATTTTCTCCCCCTCCATTAGACCTTGAGTGGTGGTCTGGACGCTAGTCATTCGGATGAGACGATAAACCGAGGTCCCGTGTGCAGCATGCACTTAGCGCACATAAAAGAACCCACGACAACAAAAGGATTGTTCCTGGCAAACTTCTGCAGAAAAATCCACTTCGATAGGAAAAACAACTAAAACTACACGCAGGAAAAAAATACAAAAAAATGGGTGGCGCTGTAGTGTAGCGACGCGCTCTCCCTGGGGAGAGCAGCCCGAATTTCACACAGAGAAATCTATTGTGATAAAAAGAAATACAAATACAAAAAACATTTTTAACTGGTTAGCAGATAGAATTGACATGACTGATCTGTTACAGATATATAGGATATATAAGACCACACGCGAAGTTTATCGCGGAAGCAATGAAAACAAACGAAACTTTCAGGAGCAGGACAAATTTGGACGTGGAATGTTTCGATTTGGTTTTCTTAGAAAAGCCTGCTAGTCGCTGCGCTGAATACTGTTAATCCAGAAAAGATTTTTTTTTTTTTGTCCAGTGTCTTCTGTTTAGTTGGGTTTTGTTTGTTGTTGTTTTCTTAGTTTATTTTCTTTAGAATGTTATCTTTGCATACGCGAACGAACATAAAAAAACAACAACAAAAAACAAGAAATAAACAAACCACCAACACCAAGAAGAAAAAAATCCGCACATTCGTGCACAGACATCTAGGACGTTATGAGCGTTGGGAACCTGCACACACGGAGATAAATATTTGGATAAGCCTGACGACATACGTCTCGACTAGTGAATGAATGCGTCGTGAGTCCTTGTTCTGCATGCCTGTCTGTCTTTCTCCCTCTCTCTCTCCAGCATTTACGCACGCACGCACTCGTGTGCGCAAACACACACACACACACACACACATTGCACGCGCGCGCGCGCGCGCACATACACACACACACACATACACAGACACTCACACACACACGCACGCACGCACACACACACACACACACACACACACACACACACTATCACATACACACACCACCCACAAGCATTGCACACACACACACACACACACACACACACACACACACACACACACACAATCACATACACACACCACCCACAAGCATTGCACACACACACACACACACACACACACACACAGCTCCGTAAGCACTGGAGCGTGCAGCAGTGAGGAAGCGGCGTGTGACTGTCGGTGACAGGCGAGCCGTGAAATTGTAAATGAAGGTGATCGTTCAGGTCTTCGTCAACGTTACCACTTTCCTGGCGTGTTTCTTGCTCTTGTCTCTCCCTCCACATACGCGCGCCCACACACACACACACACACACACACACGGCCTCTCTCTCTCTCTCTCTCGCGCGCGCGCGCGCACTAATACACACGCAAACGGAGACAGCAGGTGTTCCAAGGTGTGCCCTGTCTGAAGAGAGGTCCACCTGGTGTTCCAAGGTGTGCCGTGCTGTCTGAAGAGAGGTCCACCTGGTGTTCCAAGGTGTGCCGTGCTGTCTGAAGAGAGGTCCACCTGGTGTTCCAAGGTGTGCCGTGCTGTCTGAAGAGAGGTCCACCTGGTGTTCCAAGGTGTGCCCTGTCTGAAGAGGGCTTCATGTCCTGCCTGTTCTTCAGGCATTCCACAAGAGTGTCCTGGAGTTCTGTTCAGGGGTTATGCCTCTGTGTGTGTGTGTGTGTGTGTGTGTGTGTGTGTGTGTGTGTGTGTTACGGGGTCGTGGGGATGGGGCACATCTAAGCTTTTATGTGTTTCTCAGGTTTGAGTGGAGTGTTCGTGGGTATGTCTGAGCTATACCTTTTTCTTACGCTTATGTCAGTTTTACACATTTCCCGGGTTCGCCTCGACCGTAAAGGTATCTTTATAATAATATCAAAGGTTTTCTTCTTTGATATCTTTAACTTGATGATTTGCAGTAAAAAAAAAAAAAAAAAACCTATTCTATTCTTATTTATTTTTTCCCAGGTACATGTCAACCGTGTGCATTTCTCTTGTGCTTGTGATTGGACCTTGACGCGTTACGACATATGTGCAATGGTTTTCGTCACTAACTCCCTCGTCTGACCTTGCCGTGTCACCTTGATTGACGGTCAAGGTCACCAAAGGAGGATAAATGCTGGAGTTTAGTTTCGCTGTTGTTTAGTGTTTGGGTCGTGGTATGTGAAGTTTCCATTGTTCGAAGGGGTGGATCCCTGCAACGGAGCATTCTGTGAGTGTCTATTTATATCACACGAACTGCGAAACATTTACTTGGGATTGACATTTCCGACGTATTCTGTCTGTTTCTCTCTGTGTCTGTCTCTCTCTTTCGGCCCTTTTCTCTAGAGAAAAAGTGTTATTTTTCTCCGCGGGATGTGTTTAGCCACTTTGTCTTGTTGGGTCGTTGTCAGGGCGCTTGACAAAGGCAATTTTCCCAACAATGTGACCCCGTCTTGTTTGTCCAATGAGCTCTGACGGCGCTGACAGCCTTTTGATTTGAACCACCTCTTCCTTTCTCTTTTCGCTGTCTGTCTGTCTGTCAGCCTGTTTCCCTCTCTCTCTCTCTCTCTCTCTGTTTGTCTGTCCTTCGCTCTCTCATCAACCTATCTCCCGCCCCCCCTACCCCCCCCCCCTTATCCCCTCATTCCCATCTCTCTCCTCCCTCTCTCTCTCCCCATTCTCCCTTTCACACACACACACACACACACGTCTATGCACTGTTGCGGGAGACAGATTGAAAGGGAAAGACTGCAGGATAAAGACAAGCACAGTGTAAGTACTTTCGCATGGGGGGAAAATGTCGTCAACAAAATGCAAACACTATCTATTGCAGCGAAATGGGAGAATGCCATCATGGTTTACTCTCAAAATGCGGTGCGACGGGATCAGATATACACCGTTCAGATCTCTTTGTCGGTGTGTCTTACAGTTTACAAACTGTTATTTCCAGGTGTTTACCGTTAGAGGTCGCCGCCTTTTGATCCAGGTAAATATCATAGGTGTCTGATTGGTTCCTGTTGTTTATCGCCCTATCGTAAGCGGGGGGTTTACATTTGCATTGTTCACAGACGTTTCCACTGAGTGAAAAAAATATAGTGCTCTCGTGCTTGTATGTGTGTGTGTGTGCTTGTGTGTGCGTGCGTGTGCTTGTATTGTGTGCGTGCGTGTGTTTGTATGTGTTTGTGTGCGTGTTCTTGTGTGTGTGTGTGTGTGCGTGGGTGAGGAGCGGGAGGCTGCTTCTTCATTTGCTTTCTTGCTTGTTTATATACTCACTTTCTTGCCAGCTTCTTTGACGGGGAGCAAAAACAAATGACTTCGGGGTTTATAGGCCTCGTTTACTGTCGCGGGAAGAAGTGTGGAATGTGTGTGTGGAATTTTTGCCGAGTACAGCAAAAATAACATTGAGTGATGAACTTTCGGGCAGCTGTTAACGCAACTTATTTCGACAAACTTCCGTGCATATTTGTAATTCTTTGCATACAACTCTGGAAAAGTTTACGATTTCTTCACAAAGTGTTCACTTGAAGATTTTAATTGGTTCCATTTTCCGTATAAAATTTATATGACGAGTTTGTAGCGACGGTATGGTAGGCTTCCAAATTTATTGATTAGAAGAGTCGGTACGCGATCAGCAAATCCTTTCTCTTCGTGACATTTGTTCAGGTGGTGGTCTGGATGCTGAGAGAAATGATGCGTTGACATGAGGGTAAGAGGAACAAGGATGAGCTGATGGAGAAGGAGGAGGTGTGTCAGGCACAGAGAGAGGAGGGTGGGTGTAGGGAGGACAGTATGTCATATCTAATTGTGTGTGTGTGTGTGTGTGTGTGTGTGTGTGTGTGGCTCCCCTAACATCTCTCCTCTTATTGTCCTCTATGAAGTGTTGTAAATGCCATATTACCATTCGTGTATCCATGATATACTGTGCATGATGTATCAGTATAATGATTCCCCCCTTTGTTTTATTTTACTGTTAACCCTTCGAGGGCTGGATGAAGAAAAAGCATTGTCTTGCTTACTCTCTTACCCCCAGAAAATATCATTTATTCAGTACATCTCTCTGTCTCTGTCTCTGTCTCTCTCTCTCTCTCTCTCTCTCTCTCTCTCTATCCATCTATCTATCTATCTGTCCGTATACCCATCTCTATCTGTGTACTTTTATCAAGCATGATATTCTCACGCATGACGACCTGCTGTCGAAGTGAATTAGGCATAATCTCCCTCCCCCTTTTGATCCCCCGAACAGTTTCTTTGAACGTGAAACATTCCAGACATGCATGCATTGAAAACAGCGGGCGTGGTGTGAGACTGGGTGATCCAAATGTAAACAGTTCCACTCTTCTCTCCAATATTTATTTGCTTTCTCAGAAAATAACCATTAGCACTTATCTATTGACGATGCGCCCATTTTTCGTTGCTGGCGTGTGTGTGTGTGTGTGTGTGTGTGTGTGTGTGTGTGTGTGTGAACCTTCACGAATGTTGGATATATAGCGACGTAACTTAAAAGATTCTATCAGGTGGATATAACCATAACTCCCAGCAAACAGTGGTGAGCTTCACACGCACGTGAAAAAGGTTGCAATCTCAGACGAAGATGTAAGCTCTCGACATTGCTCCTTGTGGTTTAACAACGATGTCACACCACACCGGATTAAATCTCAGAGTCCACTTCAGTAAATTACATTTCAGCTGCCTCACTTTTTTCCCCACCACACGGTGTAGATGACATTCTGTAAAGTAGAATAATTTCGTGTCGTTAAGCGAATAAACATTGAATGTGCCCCCCACCCTCTCTCTCTTTCTCTCTCTCTCTCTCTCTGTCTCTCTCTCTCTCCTCTCACACGGGGGTGCACGAACTCGGAAAGTCAAGGACGACGGGACTCGACCAATCACAGCGAAGGCTCCCTTCCTGGTGACGTCACAGATGTGACAGCGGGTGACCGGTATCGACACGGATTGGCTGACAGGACGACCCCCCGGCGTGATGACGGTGGTGTCCCCCAGCGTCAAGGCCAAGGTCAACAGCAGAGAGGCACAAAAAGGACACCCCGTGACGTCACACAACACAGCGGCAGCGCACGTGCAGCGACCACTGGCCCTGCGGCAAGCAGACAAGGCGGGCTACACGGTTATTTTAAGAACCAGCCCAGCAAGTCCCCAGCTGGTGTCAGTGACAGTGGCAGGACACTGCGTGACAGAAAGAAATAGGACAGGCTTGGCCATCCAAAGGAATGGACTTTTCTAAATTATAATGTTGAAAATTTGTATGGCAAACTGAATGATATACCGTTTGTTAACTATATCAGTTCCTTTGATTTCATTTGTCTTACTGAAACTTTTGTTGATTCAACATTCGATTATAGTGGCATTTTCACAGATCATTTAAAATTTGATGCTCCTGCTATTAAATTGTCTCATCATGGAAGAAACTCTGGGGGGGTTGTACTGATGGTTAACAAAAGGATTGAACAACATGTAAAAGAGATAAAAATGGACTGCAATAATACAATAGCAATTGAGATTGATAAAAGTGTGTTTGGTGTGGACAAAAATGTGATATTAATTGCATGTTATGTTGCCCCTGAGGGATCACCATTCTATAATCATACTGAGTTAAAAAATGGCATTCTTATATTAGAAGAAAATATGATACAGTGTATACATAAAGATGATAAGTATATAATGTTGTGTGGTGATTTGAATGCCAGAACAGGGTGTGAACAGGCAAGAGTGGAGAGCATGATGAACTATGTGCCAAGTTGTGATTCTGATGTGTCTGGTGAAGAGAGAACTGAACGGATCTGAAAGGACTCTGTCATTAATAAGTTTGGGCAATCTTTGTTGGATCTTGCTTTGATGTTTGATTTGTTGATTATAAATGGATCTTGTAATAATGACACCAGTGGGGATTTTACTTTTGTGTCACCACATGGAAATAGTGTCATCGACTACTTTCTTGTTTCAGAAAATTTATGTAAGCGTTGTGATTTGCAGATTGATGTTTGTTTGTTTTCCTGGCACTTGCCTGTTGTACTGAAATATGAGAATGATCAGTGTGTTGTAGAAGACCAGGAACCAAAGACAGAATGTGCTGGTGAAAACAAAATTGTGTGGAATGAAGAAAAGGTTCAGCTGTTTAAAGATGAGCTGGACAGTAATGAATTTAGAGAAAGTGTATGTGAAGCTCACCGCATGTTATGTTTGAATGTGGACAGGGGAGTTAATTTGTTTACTAATGCGTTGTGCGGAGCTGCTGCGTGCATGGTGAGAGTGTGTGGAAAAGGAAAGAAAGAGTTTAATGATTGGTTTGATATAGAATGTAAACAGAAGAAAAAACAGGTTAAGAGATTACTTAAGAGATTTCAAAGATGTAAGACGGAAAATGATAGGAAGCAGAAGAAAGAAGACTATACGAAAGAAAGAAAAGTGTATGTTGATCTAAAGAGAGAGAAAAAACGAGCGTTTGAACAAGAAAGATTAAAAAGACTAAAAAATAATGTTCATGACCCAAAGATGTTTTGGTCAATTATAAGATCGGTTAATAAGAAAGCAGTGATCTATAATGATATCAGCACTCAGCAGTGGTATAATCACTTTTTTAATGTTTTTAACGCAGCTGGGGATAGTTTTGAACAAGAAGAAATTTTGTTTGAAGACGAAGAGAACAGGGGAGAGCAACCTTTATTCGATGACCCAATAACTAAGCAGGAAGTTATTAATAGTATAAAGAATTTAAAAGCTGGTAAAAGTTCTGGTCCAGACTTCATTGTAAGTGAAATGTTAAAAAATGCAAATAACTCTGTCATAGAATTCTTAGTTTCTTTATTCAATAAATTGTTTGAAGATGGGACATTTCCTTATGATTGGTCGAAATCCATTATTATCCCCATACATAAAAAAGGCAACACGAATGATCCGGACAACTACAGGGGAGTAGCATTGACAAGTGTAATCAGCAAAGTTTATACTCATATTTTGAATAAAAGACTTACGAAGTGGGCAGAAACAGAAGAGAAAAACATTGAGCAGCAGGCGGGTTTTAGAGCTGGTTATAGCACGATAGATCACATATTCACACTGTATTCTTTGGTACAAAATTATCTCTTACGAAATTCTAAATTATATGTAGCATTTGTGGATTTCAGAAAAGCGTTCGACTCTGTAAATCGTAATATTTTGTGGGATATTTTGAGAAAAACTGGTGTACATGGCAAGCTTTATACGGCCGTTAAGAGTATATATGATTCTGTCCTTGTGTGTGTACGTGATAAATGTAATTATTCTGATTTTTTCGAATGTCCATATGGTGTTAAACAGGGTTGTCTGCTAAGTCCCTTGTTGTTTTCGTTTTTCATTAATGAACTTGCTGTTGAAATATCAAAAAAGGGTAGACATGGAATTCAGATGATTCCAGGAGCAGTAGAATTGTTTTTGATGTTATTTGCAGATGATATTGTGCTTTTGTCTGATACGGCCATTGGATTGCAGAATCAACTAACTGTTTTAAAGCAAGAGGCAGACAGATTGCGGCTAACTGTAAATCTTGAAAAAACTAATGTTATAGTTTTTCGAAATGGGGGCCACCTTTCAGCACATGAAAAATGGTTTTATGGTGATAAAGAGTTAATAGTGACGAATTCCTATAAGTATCTGGGGATGTTATTTACCACGAAATTGAGTCTGTCGTCTGCTTGGGCTGAAACAAGCAAAAAAGGGAAAAAAGGGGTAATAGAAATTATTAAATCTTTTCGGAAGCTACATTCCATTGATATGAGCCTTTTCTGGAAATTGTTTGACACACAGGTTGAACCGGTTTTGACATATGCAGCAGAAATTTGGGGACTTTTGATTAATAGTCAACTCGAAAGGGTGCACACATTTGCTATTAAACGTTTTCTCGGCGTTCCACTACACTCATCAAACACAGCACTATATGGGGAAACCGGCAGATATCCACTGTATGTTAAGACTTTCGTAAAATGTGTAAAGTATTGGATTAAGTTGACAAGGCTACCGGCTTCCAGATTGTGTAAGCAAGCGTATGAGATGATGTTACTGCAAGAAGAGAGAGGCAAACAAAACTGGGTTTATCAAATCAAAAAAACTCTAACTGAACATGGATTTGGACTTGTTTGGATGTGTCAAGGAGTGGGTTACGAAAATGTGTTTATCTCAGAATTTAAAGATAGATTGATAGCATGCTATAAACAAAATTGGCATGGAGAAATGGAAAGTAATGATAAATATAGCTGGTTCTTTTCCTTCAAGACAGCATTTCAGACAGAAAGATATATTTCAGTCATAACAAACAGGTGGCACAGAGTCAATCTTGCTAGATTTAGATTGAGAACAGTCGGGCTGAATGCTAATAAAAGATGGTTTGAGACAGGTGGATTAACATCTCCTTGTCCAATGTGTGGCGAGAATAAAGAAGATGAGATACATTTCATGTTCAGTTGCAAAGGATACGAGGAGGTTCGGGAAAACTGTACACTCTTTAAAACAGCTGCAGCAAAGAGGAAAGACCTGGTCAGTGTCTTAACATCAAATGACGAAAATATTATCCTCTCACTTGCAAAATACGTCTCAGAGGCAGTAGATACACGGAAAAAGAAAATAAATGATCAAAATGCCCGTTAATTCATAATATATACAAACATTAATGGTTTCCAAAATGATTTCTTTGAGGGATAAAATTAGAAGCAGATAGAATTAGTATTTGGATGGTCAATCTAATGATGATGATGTTGTTATTTTTTTGTGTGTGTGCAATTTTGTTGGCTGTTGTTTATTGATATAACCTTTATAACATTAGGTGCGCTAGTTTTTGTTTTTGTTCTGTTTTGTTTTACTTTTTCAAATGATTGGATAAAACGACACTGTAACTTCCCCTGCACCCCCCTGTCACATGGGCTGTTAAGCTAATGACAGTAAAGAGTCAAAGTGTCAAAGTGTCAAGTGTCTCTCTCCTCTCTGTCTCTCTCTCTCTCTCTCTCCAGCGCAGAGAAAAGATTTGTTCGGCATACTGATGACAGAAAATGAAGATATGATACTTTCACTTATAAAATATGTATCTGAGATGATGAATATACGGAAAACGACCATCATTTCAAATACCTCATTAATCAATTAAAAGTTCGTATGGGTTATATGAGGAGAAAAGCATAGATAAAAAGGAAGGGCAACATTTGGATGGTCAATCTCGACATTGTAATTATTTGATGACATTTTTATTATTGTGTTCGTACTGATATGATGGGTTTCGATGTTGAGGTATAAACAATTATTTCGATCTTACATGTGTAAATATTAATATATTAATTCCCACCAGTCAGCTTATAGACGTGGTCATAGTTGCGAAACAGCCCTTCTTAGAATAGTGAATGATTTGCTTTCGGGATTTGATGAGGATAAGATATCTGTTCTCGCTCTCTTAGATTTGTCAGCAGCTTTTGACACTATCGACCACTCTATCCTCTTGAACAGACTTAAAACTTCCTTTGGTATTCGTGACACTGCACTAGCATGGATCACGTCTTACCTGTCAGATCGTACACAGAAAGTGTGTGTAAATGGTACATACTCTAGAGTATCTGCCTTGAAATATGGTGTCCCACAAGGGTCCGTCCTAGGTCCTGTTCTTTTCGTGCTGTATGCGGCTCCTGTGTCGGATGTCATCAGTCATCATGCGATGTCGCATGAGAGCTTTGCTGATGACACACAACTTTATCAGTCGGCTTCCATAGCTGAATTTGATGCACTGGTGACTCAAACACAGGAGTGCATTGCTGGCCTAAAGGACTGGATGACTCTCAACAAGCTGCAATTAAATGATGATAAGACTGAATTTATGATAACCTGTCCAAAGAAGTTTCGTCAACATCCTTCCTTTCCTGACTCTGTTCTGATCAATAGCACACCTGTTTCACTTTCTCCCTCTGTTCGCAGTCTTGGTGTAATCCTGGACCAGTCTCTTTCCTTCCAACAGCACATTTCGAATATCTGTAAAGTTGCCTATTTGGAACTGCGTAGAATCAGCTCTATCCGCCACTATCTCTCAACCGATGCAACCAAGACACTTGTATGCTCTCTGGTTCTCTCAAGATTGGATTACTGCAACTCTCTTTTGGCCGGCCTTCCCAAATACCTGTTAGACAGACTCCAAAGAATTCAGAATAACGCTGCCAGACTCATTTGCAGAGCTTCTAAATTTGACCATGTTTCTCCTCTCCTTCAGTCTCTCCACTGGTAGCCTGTTTCTGATCGAATAGACTATAAGCTATCCACTCTGACCTTTTCTGCAGTCAACGGATCTGGCCCCAAATATCTTTCTGAACTCATTCATATCTATACCCCTTCTCGCCAGCTCCGTTCTTCCTCTGATACTCGACTTCTCAGGATACCTCACGTCAGAAGTAAGACCTATGGACACAGATCGTTTTCTTTTCAATCGCCAAAGACGTGGAACAAGCTCCCTGATAACCTCCGTCATTCTGATTCCCTCGCATCTTTTAAATCTCATCTCAAAACTCACCTTTTCCCTCAGCAATAAGTTCAATTGTGGCAGGTCCACAACTACATGCATGTATATGAATGTGTATTGTGTGTGCGTGTGTCTATGTAAGTTTGTGCCTGCCTATGTGTGCGTATGTGTTAGGGTGGCTGTTAGATACACATGTATGTTAAAATGTATGTATGCAGTGTGCGTGTGTGTGTGTGCGTGCGTGCGTGTGTGTGTGTGTGTGTGTGTGTGGTCACATTTTGGTGTGTGCATGTAACATAGATATAATGTTTTATGTTATCAAAAGCGTTTTTGTAAAGCACCTAGAGCAGATTTCTGGATAGTGTGCTATATAAGTATCCATTATTATTATTATTATTATTATTAATATTTATTATATGATTTATCTGAACTTTTTTTTCTGTGTACTGTCCAAACCTTGGAGACGAACGACTGAAAAAGGCACATGTACCTGAAGCTAATGACAAAGTGCCAAAGTGTCGGAAATCTCTTGTTAGTTTATTTTGCTTCAGTTCTTTCTTTCGTTTTTTTCTTTTTGTTCCATTTTATATATTTTGCACCATTTTGTTCTGATTAGTACCTACTTTGTCACCAGAGCTTTTCAGCTAATGCCATTAAACATTTCAGTGTTCAGTGTTCCTCTCTCTCTCTCTCTCTCTCTCTCTCTCTCTCTCTCTCTCTCTCTCTCTCTCTCTCTCTCTCTCCCCCCCTCTCTCTCTCTCTCTCTCTCTGTTACTATCTTCACTTGCAAAATATGTATCTGAGGCAATAGATGTACGGAAAACAACCATCATCTGTCCAAATACCCATTAATCAATTCGAAACTAGTATGGGTTCTATGAGGAAAAAAGCATAGATAAAAAGGAAGGGTTACATTTGAATGGTCAGTCTCGACGCTGTAATTATATGATGTATTCGTATTGATATGAGGTTTTGATGTTGGGGTATAAATAATTATTTCATGATTTATATGTAGAATGTGTTTGTATTGATATGATGTGTGTCGATCTTACATGCGTAAATATTTATTATATGATATATATGTACATTGTTTTCTTGGGGGGGGGGGGTTGTTTTTTTTTGTTTTGTTTTTTTTTGCTTTTTGTTTTTTTGTTTTTTGTTGTTGTTTTGTTTGTGTTTTTTTTTCTTCTCTTTTTCTCAAGGCCTGACTAAGCGCGTTGGGTTACGCTGCTGATCGGGCATCTGCTTGGCAGATGTGGTGTAGCGTATATGGATTTGTCCGAACGCAGTGACGCCTCCTTGAGCTACTGAAAACTGAAACCAAAGTGTCGGAAATCTCTTATTAGTTTATGTTGTTTCAGTTCTGTTTTTTTTTTCTTTCTGCTCCATTTTATCTGTTTTGCACAATTTTGTTCTGATTAGTACCTAATATGTCACTAGAGCTTTTCAGCTAATGATATTAAACATTTCAGTGTTCAGTGTTCTCTTACTATCTCTAACACACATGCACCCTCCCCCACCCCCACCCCCCATATGAGTTTTTGTCGAGTCAGTCTTCCCTCCTTCCCCATCACTCCTTCTCCTGTCTTCATATCCGTACGTCAGTGCCACTTTGTACTCTGTGTGTGTGTGTGTGTGTGTGTGTGTGTGTGTGTGCGCGCGCGCGCGCGCGAGCTTGTGTGTGTGTGTGTGTGTGTGTGTGTGTGTGCGTGCGTGTGTGTGTGTGTGTGTGTGTGTGTGTGTGTGTGTGTGCGAGCTTGTGTGTGTGCGTGTGCATGTGTGTGCGTGTGTATTTGCGTGCATGTGTTTGTGTGTGTGTGTGTGTGTGCGCGTGCGCGAGTCTTTTGCGTGCCTGTGCTCGACGACTCGTAAGCGCAACACAACAACAGCAGCAACAGCAACACAACAACAGCAGCAACAGCAACACAAATACCAATAAATAAACGTTCTGGACTGAACAAAACTAGACCCACATCCTCGCTACATCACACGGTGCTGCATGTTTCTTGACGGAAGCGGCAACACAGAACAAAGTGGACCGGGTAACACGTGCGAAATGACGGTTCACATTACAACCGGCGCCCTCCGTCCCTCCCCGCTTCCCTCTTGCCACAGGTCCCCGTGTCGTCAGCCATGTTGGTTGTTGAGGGACCACATGGTTGGGGGATGGCGGAGAAGTCGGTTGTTTTTTGCTTTTTTGTTGTTGTTGCTTTTTGTTGGTCTTTGGTTTGTTGTTATTATGGCCTTTCCTCTTCTGTCTCTTTCTTACATTTTTATCACATATTATTTATTTCCGTTACGCCTTCTTTTCATACACATCGTTTCTTTCCATGCCTTCTTTTTTTTCTTTTCTTTTTTTTTTTTTTTTTTTTTTTTACCTTTCTTCTTCATTCTGTCGCTTTTTTCTCAGGTTTATTTTCCAACATCTCTCTCTTACGCTGTCTTTTACTCTCTCTTTCCTTGTTTTTTCTTTTCTTTTCTTTCTTTCAATCAGTTAGTTTCTCAAGGCCTGACTAAGCGCGTTGGGTTTCTGTTCCTTCACATGTCTGTCTTCCAGCCAGGAAGTGAGGTCTGGGGGCAAGGGGTAATGAGACCATTTGTCTCCCCTGACGTGTTGTTCGGGAGGCTGTGAGTTCGTTTACCTGATGACAAACGATGTTCGGCATTGGATCCAAGAGCTCTTTAGCTTCCCAATTGCTTCCCTTCTGTCTGTCTGTATGTCTTGCTGTCTTTCTTTCTTTTGTTTTCTTTTCTTTTGTTGATACTGTTGGTGGTATTTCTTGTTCTTGTTCTTGTTCTTCTTCTATCAAGTTTGATATGATTACGAATTTTTTAATCTTTAATCAGCTTTAATCTTAGAATATGAAAGCTTTGAGATGAACTTCTTCTCTGTCTCTTTCCTTCCTTCTTCTTCTTCTCCTTCTTCTCCTCGTCCTCCTCCTCCTCTTTCTTCTTCTTGTTCTCCTTCTTCTTCTTCTTCTACCGTGTTTGATATGATTACAAATTTCGTAGTTTAATCTTAAAATTTGAAAGCTTTTGGATCAACTTATTCTTCTCTGTCTCTTTCTCTTTCTTTCTTCCTTCTTCTTCTTGTCCTCCTCTTTCTTCTTCTTCTTCTTCTATCGTGTTTGATATGATTACAAATTTCGTAGTTTAATCTTGAAATTTGAAAGCTTTGAGATGAACTTCGCGTGGGATCCTTAACAACATGAAAGGTTACTCTTGTTTTGGGGTGTTTTTTTCATAACTTCTTCATAATTTCATTTTCGGGAATTATCATTCCATGATGAAGCATTCACCCGAAAGCGGAATCATCCCCACCCAAAGCAAATTACCCACTTTATATACACAGGTAGGCTTCTCTCTCTCTTTCTCTCTCCTCTTACGTCTGTCTCTCTCTCTCTCTCTTTCATGGTCGTTTCCTTCGGAAGTCAGAGACGGACTGAATTTCGTGAAAAGCGGACGAGAAGGGGTGGGGGTGAGTGGGTTGTCCTCCTGGATTTAAAATCCCATAATCAGAGCTTGCCACGACACACACACTCCCTTTAGTGGGGGCGGGGAGACTCCCCGATGCCATTTAATTGAGACTTAAAGGCCGAGGGGGAGGGTCGCGGGGAAATCGGCCGTACTCCTTGAATAGGTTTTACGATGGGCGGTTAGGTTTGGGATGCCTGTCATGGTGACTTTGTTTCTGCGGGGACTGAGGCCGCTGTGTGTGTGCGGATGGGTGGATGGAGAGTTGGTTAGGGGTGTGTGTGTGTATAGGAGGGTGTGGGGGTGCGTGGGTGTGAGTGTGGGGGGCAGGGGGTAGGGGGGAACACGTGGGTGTGAGTGTGCGTGTGCGTGTGTGTGTGTGTGTGTGTGTGTGTGTGTGTGTGTTTTGTCTGTTTAATTTTAGGTCTGGTTGGCTGGTTCTCTCTTTCTCTCTCTCTCTCACTCTCTCAATCTCTCTCTCTCTCTGTCTGTCTGTCTCTGTTGATCTGTTTCTTGCTCACTATTTATCTGTTTCTGCTCTGTCTGTGTCTCCCTTTCTCCGGGTGCAATAGCTATGTGGTTAACGCGTTGGAATTTCAGTCTGAGGGTTCCGGGTTCGAATCTCGGTAACGGCGCGTGGTGGGTTACTGGGTTGAGATTTTTCTGATCTCTCAGATCAGTATATGTGCTGGTGCCTGAACCCTCATCATGTGTATACGCATGAAACTCAACCTTACTTCTGGTAAAAATAAGAAATGCATTTGTCTTGGGAGACGCAGATAGGGGGTGGGACAAATTTTGCCAATCAAGAGGAAGAAGACAGGGAAGGAAGAAAGGGAGGAAGAAGAGAAGGAGAAAAAAGAAGATCATCATTCACGTTGCCTCGTAGTCCATGAGTTAATTGACTGAAGTCTGTTAACGTACCACAAGGGGGTGGGGGGTTTATTAACCGTTTCCAGGTGGAGGGAGAGTTCGGGTACGCACACAGGGAGGCCTGTGATTGGCCAATTACTTTGCCACCTCCTGATCGGCTTGTTCCAGCATCGCCAACAACCACAATCTACCAGCCTGGGGAAAGGGAATCATTAGTCTCCTCCTCCACTTTAGAGAATGGTTGGGGGAGAGAGACACAGAGAGAGACAGACAGACAGACAGAGACAGAGATTCAAGATTCAAATAGTTTCCTGACGTAAGCATCTGTTCATACCACACGAATCAACACAATATGAATCTGACTACTGATGATTAAAAAAGGAAAAGCTTTGGTGGGAAATGCACAAAGGAGTAAATGACTGAGAGAGAAAGAGAGAGACAGAGAGAGAGAGAGAAAGAGAGAGACAGAGAGAGAGATGCATGCCCACACTCCTACACACACGTACACACACACACACACACACACATAAACTCTCTCTCTCTCTCTCCTCTCTTTTTCTCTCTCTTTCTCTCCCTGTCTCTCCCTCTCTCTCTCTCTTTTCTCTCTCCCTCTCTCTCTTTCTCCTTCACACACACACACACACACACACACACACACACACACACACACACACACACACATGCAAGCGCATTACGCTAGAGGAAGAGACGCACAGACCGCGAGAGACATAAGCAAAGAGACTGAAAAAACGAGATGTATTCATCAAGAGAAAGATAAAGAGAGAATTAGAGAGAGGGGGTGGGGGTACAGGCAGACAGGCAGGCAGACAGACAGGCAGAGAGATAGACAAGACGGGCAGACAGACAGAGAGGAACAACAGTAGAGGTATTTATCAAAACATGAACATGAAACTGCAGCTATCATTCCTTCCTTTAGACGCTTCGGCAGACTTACTTGGGAGGGCACAGTTGGATATCCGCCGCTCGCCCTGAGGGGTTGTGTGTATGTGTGCGCGTGCATGCGCGCGTGCTATGTGGAAGATGGTCGATGAGGTCGGGGCGGGGGTCAGGTGGCGGAGGGAGCCAGTGACAAAGCCGAAGTCACGCAGCTGGAAACCCTTGGCTTTGTGAGGTCTTTGTTCTCCCCCCTGCCCCGCCTCCAGCCTCTTTCAGGTCGCGCTGACCCCGCCGTGACTCCAGTCTCCGAGGGGCCGCTTCCATGGCCTCCAGCTGATAGTCCTCCGACAGAAGCCTGCTGAGAGAGCTACCCGGGAAGATAGCCAAGTCCACCCCTAATCAGGGTTAAGCGCCCTCCCACCCGTAATTAATGTCTGTGAGGGTCCTCCTTGATTACCTGTCCTATAACAATAATCACGTCCCTGGCTGACTTTTTTTGTCTGCGTGAGTTGGACTTTTTCATATCCGTGCGGGGGTGTGGAGGTGGGGGCGGGAGCAGGATGTTTGGCGGGTGTTGTGGAGGGGGAGGGGGGAGGCATTGTTAAATTTACCCGGTCATGGGTAATGAGTCACTTCGCGAAATGATCAGGAAATTCCGAATTCAGCAACCCGAATTCCAGGGATGACAGAGTAGGGAGAAATGTGGCAAGGTGTGTGAGAGTTAAGGGGGTGAAGAAGGAATCCAAAGAGGTTTTTGGTCTGTGCTTTTGTTCTGGTTTGTAATGACAGTCCTTGAGTATGGGGGACTACGTTTCTGCATTTTGTCTTTTCAAAAAAATGATTGCACAGCTCAGTGTCAGAAGTGATGTACGCATGGATTTAAACAGACGATGTCACTGTCACCACTTTGTCGTCGTCATCATTGTAAGATTACAATCATCACTGTCGTCACCGTCATTGGGATTATAATGATGAAAGTGATTAAATACATAGCTACTTAAATCTCTTTATCTCCTTACAAATCGAAGTTTGTATTCATATACTTACACACTTGTTTTTGTACACACGTAAATAGTATACGCACGTGTTTATAATAATTTTTTCTGCTTCTTTTCGTAGCTTATTGGTTAACAACCAAGTTTGTTTTTTCCAAGTTAAGTAGCCTAATTGGTGGGACAATGTTTCGCGATTTCCTGGATCTTTCTTATCTTCCTTTCCATTCCATTCCCCTCGGAATGATTATACAATCTTTTCCACGGTGCTATCTTTTTACGCCTAAGTTCCCCGTTTTGAAGAGTGGAGCCAGTGCACCCTGATACCACGGTTTGACGTTACCATCTTGCGTTGCGGCTGGTGGCCATACGTCTCTCTCCCTTCTTGATAACATCAGTAATAACAACTGTTCTTGTAGAAAGCAAAGTAGAAAGTGCAAGGAAGAGTGTGTGCGTGTGTGTGTGTGTGTGTGTGTGAGAGAGAGAGAGAGAGAGAGAGAGAGAAGCGAAAAGGTCGGAAAGAGGAAAGAGAGGGGGGACACACAGAGAGAGCGAGAGACAGACAGGCACACACACACACACACACACACACACACACACACACACACACACACACACACACACACACACACAGAGTAAACTGCATAAGCTTTGGGCAAACTTTCTGGAGCCAAAACTTGACTTCCACAAAAAATGTCTGTTGGCTAAAGTAATTCCTGTTTCCACACAAAGCTCTTGGCTCCAAGTACTTTCAAGTGGGCTTCGCGGAAAGAAAGAAAAAGCGAACTGACCACAGTGTGTCCAAATGTGGATACAAATATAGAAACAATTATGTCCACGATTCATCACCAGAAACCATGTAAAGGGAACATACGCCCGCAGGCGCGTATGTGTGTGTGGGGGAGGGGTCGGGGTGGGGAAGGGGTTGGTGTGTGGATTGTGGGGAGTTGGGAAGGAGAGAGAGAGAGAGAGAGAGAGAGATCGCCCTGTTTTGAAGGGTCCCTCTGTGTTAGCTGGTTGAATGTGTATTGTAGTCACCCCCACTCCACATCTAAACACCTCCTCCCCCATCCTCACCCTTCAAGTGGTGTACGTAATTTACAGGTCAAATAAGTCAGATTTTTTGCTCGTATCGTATCGTATTGCTTTGTGATGCGTGTCACAACATTTGTTTTTTGTTGTTGTTTTCCCCAAATATCTGTTTGAAAGACTCCACAGGATTCAGAATAACGCTGCCAGACTCATTTGCATAGCTTCTAAATTTGACCATGTTTCTCCTCTCCTTCAGTCTCTCCACTGGTTGCCTGTTTCTGATCGAATAGACTAAAGCTATCCACTCTGACCTTTTCTGTAGTCAACGGATCTGGCCTCCAGTATCTTTCTAAACTCCTCCGTCTCGCCAGAGTAAAAACAACTGTTCTTGTAGAAAGCAAAGTCGAAAGTGCAAGGAAGTGCGCGCGCGCGCGCGTGTGTGTGTGTGTGTGTGTGTGTGTGTGTGTGTGTGTGTGTGTGTGTGTGTGTGTGTTTAATCACATTTTGGTGTGTGTATGTAACATTGATGTAATTTGCTATGTAAACAAAAGTGTTTTTGTAAGGCACCAAGAGCAGATTTCTGGATAGTACGCTATATAAGTATCCATAATTATTATTATTAATTATGGTGAAATTCGGATCATTCTTCCTTGAAAGAGCATGTGGCCACAGTGTAGTGCCATCCATTGGTTTTCTGTATGCAAGTGTATTTATTTTACTTATCAGAGTGGATTTTTCTGCAGGATTTTCTGTTGGGGACAATCCTTTCGTTGCCATGGATTCTTTCACGTGTGTTGAGCTTTGTCGTTTCATCCAAAATAAATCCATGTGAAGATTGGCTGTTTTGAAGTGTCTATCCCTGTAAAATCAAGTTAGATGTGTAATTTTGAGTTGGCAATAAGGATGTGTGTTTGTTGGAATGAAACACGCTTTTTTCTGGTTTTGATGTCTGTAGACAATGAACCTTTTTTGTGGGAGAGTTGATTGAGCCGGAACGTGCTTCAAAAGGAACGCAATATTTTTTTCCATAATTTTTTCAGCGTCTGCCTAAACGATACCAAGCAATACTGATTTTTTTTTTTTTTTTAAAGAGAGACAAGACAAGACAAATTCTTTATTATCGAGGATAATAGATAAGCACTGGCGCGCTTTTTTTCATCCAGTCCCCGCCCTGAAACAGGGTCGACACTACACAAAACTAAATTATATATGTCATTGCATGCACTACACAGTGCTACGTAAGGTCATAGAATGCGAATACTATACTACATAATGGAATAAGCATGGTAAAAATAACACACACATACACACACACACACACACACACACACACACACACACACACACACACACACACACACAGAGGCACAAGCATGGTATCAATAATCGACAAAAAACAAAACAAAAAACAACCAGAACACACACATACTCTCTCTCTCTCTCTCTCTCTCTCTCTCTCTCTCTCTCTCTCTCTCTCGCACACGCACACTTACACACACATAAGCATGCATTGTGTATGTTAAAAAATACTATAGTAATTCGAATATATAACACTAACTCTAATAAAAACAACAACAACAACAACAACTCATAACCATAACAGGGGCGGGGGTGCTCATTGCCAAAGGAAGCATAATTCAACATATATAAAATAGTATGAGAATAAAAATGTCACAGGTGAACGAGAGAGAGAGAGAGAGACAGACAGACAGAGACTCAGAGAGAGAGAGAGAGAGAGAGGATAAAACAATATCAACGAACGAATAGCTAACCTGATATTGCATAGAACATGTGATAGAGAACATCAGGTCGGTAAGGAAGACAAAGTAACATGCAGTTTATCATCTAATCAACACACACACACACACACACACACACATATATATATTACACACACACGCACACACACACACACACACACACACACACACACACACACACACACACACACACACACACACACACATATATATATATATATATATATATATATATATATATATGTATAAGGACTGTGCGCTTATCGGTACACATACATCTATACATCGAATTGACAATGGAGGAACTGGCAACTACTGCATGAATATATAACTACATTTAAAGGAAAGAAATGCATTACAAACGAATGAAATGTTATAATGAAATGATATTTCAATTCACACCCTTAAAAAACAGGGGTATAATATAATATGATGAGGGGGGAGGTGGAGGAGTGGGGGACCTGGGCAACCGTACACACCAATAGTCAATCGGTATGAACAAAGTGCACATTACAGTGTCATGTCTGGGAAAGGTAATGTTTTTTTTAAGGTAGTAGGGTAGCGGTGTTCTTTAACTGTTGCTGGGAGTGAGTTCCATAGAGTGGCGCCTGAGTAAACCAAACTGGATTTGAAGAAATCAATTCTTGGGATTGGGATATGGACTTTAGGGGGATTTCTAGATGAATTTGCAGATAATTTGTTTATCAGTGTTGGTGGTGCATTTCCTGTCATAATCTTGTGCATTGTTGTTCCTTTGTTGTACTCAGATCTACGGACTAGAGGGAGAATATTCGCTTGTTTATAGTCTGAGTCCAATAGGGAAGTCTGTTTTAGGAGTACCAGCTTGAGCCCCCGTTTATGAAGATATAGTAATGGCTTCATGGCATTTGCACTGGCGGAGTCCCCTAGTGTTGATGCGTAATCTATTGTAGACTGGATATGTGCTTGAAAAAATAATTTCCGTGAGTGGAGGTCAAGGGAGTGCTTTATTTTGGACAGTTGATGGTTCTTCTGGGCTGTCTTTTTGGAAAGGGAAGTTATGTGAGGAATCCAAGTGAGATTGTTGCCTAATATGACTCCCAAAACCTTATGATCACTAACCTTTTCAATAGGTTCATTTTTAAGTTGGATGGGAGAGAATTTATCGATAGTGTTTTGCCTCTTTTGTCTGGTGGTGATCAACATGCATTTTGTTCTTAGTGGATGAAGAGACATGTGGTTCAGTTCAGTCCATTGGACGAGTTCATTAGTGCTTTCATGTAAGTCTTTAGCAAGAGCGTTGATATCAGTATGGGATGTGTGGATTGTTGTATCATCCGCAAAGAGTTCGCACGCGGATTTTATATGGAGAGGCAGGTCATTATGTATATTTAGAATAGTAAAGGGCTTGAAATAGACCCTTGAGGAACGCCATAGTCAAGTGCTGCTAGCGCGGAGACCGATGAACCCATTGTCGCGCATTGTTGCCTGTTTGTGAGATATGATTGGAGTAAACTAAGACTACTAGTTGCCAGTCCATATAGTTCAAGATTTCTAAGTAAGAGGTTATCACGTCAAATGCTTTTTTGAAATCAACAAATAGAACACCGCAATATCTGTTGTCACTGATATTTGCAAGCCAGTCATCTACAAGACTGACTAATGCTGTGAGGCACGAGTGTTTTTCTCTGAAACCAGACTGAGCTGGATGTAAAAGCTCATTGACATGAATGTGATGAGAAATATGTTTGTTTGTGTGCTTTTCTAGTGGTTTCGAAAGAACAGAAAGAATTGAAATTGGCCGATAGTTAGAAGGATCGGAAGTGTCCCCTGATTTGTAAATAGGAATAACTTTTGCTTTCTTAAATGCTTTCTTAAATTCTCTTCAGTGAAGAGAGAGAGAGAGAGAGAGAGAGAGAGAGAGAGAGAGGTTTGTTGTACGTTATTGTTTGTTTTCTTCTCACTGCTCATTCAGGTGATTCGCACTTCCATACAGGTAGGCTTCGGTATGCAACTGGCAAAGCTTCATGAGCCGGGTCAATCCTTACACAAATCCCCAGGATGTCCGTGCTATGGACAGAAGGTACGACAGCGCAGTGTCAAGTTAATCCCCTCCCCCACACAAAGAGTGATGGGTGACCAACAGGACATACAGGACCACTCGTTTGTCCGCTCTGTACAGCGGCTGCTTCATGACGGGACGTGTGAGGGACGTCTGACTGATAGTCTATCAAGAGAGGCCTGGGCTTGTGACGAACCTATGTATGTATGTATCTGTCTATCTGTCCATCGCTTTTCATTGGACGGACCCTACCCAGACAGCCAAGACTCGATCTCTCGAAACAGCCTCGTAGAGTGATGACCCAATGCCCATCGAGGACCTGTCTAGCAGGGAGCGTCTTCTGTTGGGGCGTTCGGATAACATTGGAATAGTAACGAACTTCGATTCCGGCAGTTTCTATTACCCGTCACCACAACTCTATTAAGCTGCGCCGTCAGGAACACATTCGAGAAGTGAAGGACCTATACCTGCAATCAGCTGTGTTCTTTTTTAGGAGGGGGTATATGGATAACCCTGATGTAGTGACATGAACTTTTTGTGTGTGATGTTTTGGATAACCTCAGCGTCTTGACAAACCTATATATCCACTTGGACCTTTAGTAAGAATGGAGTGTCCAAATTATGCTGGAGCTGTGACGAACAGTTTATTGTATGCCGTGACGTTTGAATCGCCATTTTATCGCGACGAACTGATACCTGTACAGGGAATTCTAGTCGGAGGGTTCTGTGTGTGTGTGTGTGTGTGTGTGTGTGTGTGTGTGTGTGTAGGTGTCTGTGTGACTGCGTCTCTCTGTGTGTGTGCGTCTCTGGATGTGTCTGTGTCTGTGTGTCTATGTGTGTGACGGTTGGAATGGCAGAAGAGGCGTCTTTCTGTCTGGCTGGGATCCACAAAGCTAGCTGCGTACACATCCATTCACCGACTGCACGGAATATACTTCCCGTAAATACTCCCCGCTGACGATCAGCCAAAAGCGATTACCGCACCTCCCTTCTTCCCGGACAGAGCCATCAGTCAAACGGCATCGTTTCCTGATTGGCTGTTTGATTCATGGTCCTTTGTTGTCGTTGCTTGTTTATTGTTGTTGTTGCTGTTGCTGTTGCCGCCGACGCCGTTGTTGCCAGACGCCGTTTTGGTTTGGTATGAGTTCCTGCAGTTCTTTGGTTAGCGTTTCGACCTTTCCGGCGGCGACGACGGCGGGTTGAAAGACTCCAGGAGTTTTGAGTGGTGATGAGGGGTTGGCTGTTGTGGGTGCTGTAAGGTGGTGTGTGGTTAAGGCTGCTGGTAGGTTTCAGGTGTTGTGAGTGATTTGTTTTTCTGTTTAAGACTTTAGGGTGTAACTCTGCCCCCCCCCCTCTCTCTCTCTCCCTCTCTCTGCCTCTCTCTCTGTGTGTACCTCTGTCCCTGCCTCTTTCTCTGACTCTCGCTGTCTCTCTGTCTCTGTCTGTCTTATAAATAGTTATTTCAGGATTTTTTTTATATGCATTTCAGTATATGTTTGTATTGATATGTGTGTCGATCTTACACGCATAAATATTTATTATATGATTTATATGTACTTTGTTTTCTGTGTACTGTTCAAACCTTGGAGACGAACGACTGAAAAAAAGACACATTACGCCCCTGTCACATGTACTTTAAGCTAATGACAAAGTGCCAAAGTGTCGCAAATCTCTTATTAGTTTATGTTGTTTCAATTCTGTTTTTTTCCTTTCTGTTCCATTTTATCTGTTTTGCACAATTTTGTTCTGATTAGTACCTAATATGTCACTGGAGCTTTTCAGCTAATGACATTAAACATTTCAGTGTTTCTCTCTGTCTCTGTCTCTCTCTCTCTCTCTCTCCCCTTCCTCCCTCTCCGTTCTCCTATTCCAGCCATTTCGTTGACAGTATCTTTTTTTCTTCTTCAAAATAAACAGACGTCACAGTCTGCGTCTTACGCCTTTCTTTCGTTTTTCTTCGTCGTTGCTATCATCATCATCAACATTATGGTTAACATAGATACAAATTGGACTTTTATTCCCCCGCCCTCCCTCCTCCCCGCATCTATCTTCACATAAAGAGGTAGAAGTGAAGCAGGCCGTGCCCATAGCCAGCCAGTGGCCAGGAACTGGTGGCTTGTAAGCGAGAGAGCCAGTGGTGGGGAAACACACAGGTCCCTTGATGCATGAGAAGACAGACAGACATCAGGGATCAGAAATGGAAATAGGGAGAGGCAGGGGGAGCTGGAGGGAGGGGGGATATAGGGGAATGGGAGATTGCGTGTGTGTGTGTGTGTGTGTTGTGTTGTGTTGTGTCTGTGTGAGAGAGAGAGAGAGAGTGCGTGTATGTGTGTGTGTGTGTGCGGGTGTGTGTATGTGTGTGTGTGTTGTGTGAGTGACCGAGTGTGTGTGTTTGTGTGTGTGTGTGTGTGTGTGTGTGTGTGCTTGTATGTGTTCGTGTGTGTGTGTGTGTGTGAGAGAGAGAGAGAGAGAGAGAGAGAGAGAGAGAGAGTGTGTGTGTGTGTGTGTGTGTTTTCTTCTGTTTAACGTCTATTCACTATAAGTGTTTTTAGACGGAAAGGAGTAAAGTAGTGTATAAAGGAAAGGGAATGCATGTGAATATTAGTGTTAAAAAAAAAGAAAAAAAGTTCATGTTATGTATCAGAGGAAAAGTATATTATAAGAAAAAGTCTAAAGAGGTTGTGGTGTGTATTGAATGAGTTGCCATGGGAAGGAGAATATGTATATGCATATCAACAAGTATTAACCTACAACAATGTAAATATAAATAACAGTATTAAATATAATACATCAAAGGAGGATACCAACTGGACTGCAGTTTAAAATTTCTGAAAACATTCTAAGCAATGAATAATCATTCAAAATCTTTTCAGTGGCTAATGAAATATGCGAAGAAAAGTCATCAACTACATCTTTTGGAAGTAACTGTCTTATGCTCGCACAATGAATGAGTAGATGGCTTACAGTTATTTGCTTACCGCATATACATTTTATATTTTTAGTGTGTGTGTGTGTGTGTGTGTAGGGGTGGGGAGTCGGAGAGGGGAGAGAGGAGGTTATATGACAGCGATGGATTACTTGCTGTGGTCAGTCGGCCTCAGTCATCCTACCCACCCCACTGTGCGCTCCGCCTGTTTCATCTGTTGATGGCTGTCTGACGGGTCTGTTCCTCTGTTCTCTGCGTAAAAAATAGAAAGACACAACAAGAAGGGGAGGGCGGGAGAGAGAGAGAGAGAGGGGGGGGGGGGCAGGACGGAGGGAGGGAGAAAGAGAGAGAAGGGGAGAGACACACACACAGAGAGAAAGCGGACATTGTTTTTAACTTTCAGTTTCTCAAGGAGGCGTCAATGCGTTCGGACGAATCCATATAAGCTACACCACATCTGCTAGGCAGATGCCTGGACCAGCTGCACAACACAGTGCGCTTAGTCAGGCCTTGAGTGCATAATTTTGTTTTGTTTTGTTTTGTTTTTGTTTGTTTGTTTGTTGTTTTTTACCTACCAGAGTGGATTTCTTCTGCAGAATGTTGCCAGAGGACAACACTCGTGTTGCCATGGGTTCTTTCTTAGTGCTCCATGTGCGTGCTGCACACAGGACCTCGGTTTATCGTGTCATCCGAATGATTAGACTCTCAGCTGCATTCTCCAGTCAAACTGGGGAGAAAGGGCGAGACCGGGAATCGAACCCGTACCCTCACGAACACTGTATTGGAAGATAAGCGTCTTAACCTTTCTGCTACTTTCCCTCCCTCGTGGGCAGACAGGCAGACAAGAACAAGGAAGAAAGAGAATATGCGTCAGGCATTCATGATTTTATTCATAAAAAAGGTTGAAAAAAGAAGAAGAAGAAAAAAAGGCAGAAGGAGGAGAGACTGGAAGATCAATAAAAAAAATTATTTTAAAAAAAGTCAGAAAGAAATGAATTATGAAGATCACGAGAACAGAAGTGGGGAGAGGAAAGAGAGACAGAAAGGATGGGCGAGGGAGAGGAAAGAGAGACAGAAAGGATGGGCGAGGGAGAGGAAAGAGAGACAGAAGAAACTTCTTCTTGTCCAACTCTGTGACTCTGGCTTGTCGGTTGTGTGTCAAAGCCTGGGTCTCTGTCAGTGGTTTTCTCGTCCATTCTACAGTGTTGTCAGTCCATCGTTTTTTTACTGTCTTCCTCTTTGTCTCCCTTCCTCAACAGTTCCTTAGAGGATTGTTTTAGCAAGGCCGTTGGACAGAGACAGAGAGGGAAGTATAGGATATCCTAATTTGTACATAGTGACTCTGTCTCTCTTATTCTCTCTGAGACCCCTCACCTCACCAACCTTCTACCCTCCCTACCCTCCTCCCACTCTTATCCTCCCCTCACCCGACCGCCCAGTCCCGCGCGCGCACACATCTCGTGCATCAGTCAGCACAGGAGGCAACCTTTCCTTTCATCCCTGCACCAACAGGGCACCGCGAGCCGTTCCTTCACTGCCACACGTCCATGGTAATGGAATTCTGGATGACACTGGAGGCTTCGGAGAGGACGACACCAACACCACATATTTTCTTTTTATGTGAATTTAAAATGTTACCCGCCACCAACCCCCCCCCCCCCCATCCCCCCCCCCCCCCCCCCCCCTTTGATGTCTGTTTGTGAGTAATAGCACCAGAACAGAGAGTAATTGTTCCAGCATTCTCGTACACAGACTTTTCGGATTTCGTAACCTTACGAGTCGAAGGTGAGGTTTTTTGGTGTGTGGAAAGGGGGAGGGGAGCCCTTTTTACCTGATTAAAACAAGACTTGTCTGTTTTCTGCCTGTCCGCCTGTACTGCCCGTTTGTCTTTTCTCTTTTCTCTTCTTTAATTTTCTTCAGAAAGACAATATGCGTAATTTTTTTTTTTAATTTGAAAAAAGGGAGGGGGCTGGGAAGGAAGGCGAACTGGATTACGTCTGAATTTGACGTCATTGTAGAAATACGTCATCGCAGTGATGACGTGTTTCTATAATACGTCATTCATTCACACGCATTGAGGAAGGCAAGCGCCGAAATATTTGCTGTCGGACAATGTTTTTTGTTTTCTTTTTTATTAGCTACCTCTCTCTCTCTCTCTCAACACACACACACACACACACATATATATATATATATATATATATATATATATATAGATAGAGAGAGAGAGAGAGAGAGAGAGAGAGAGAGAGAGAGATGTATATATGTAGAGAGAGAGAGATGTAGATATATATATATATATATATATATATATATATATATATATATATATATATATATGAGAGAGAGACGCTTGACGCTTTGATGCTTTTGACGCTTTGATGTTTTACTGTCATTGACTGTACAGTCCTTGTGACAGGGGGGAACAATACATTATCAGGAAACACAAGATCAAACAAAGAAACATAATATAAATCAACATTCTCATCACACATACAAATAATGTATATACCGACAATGGGACAAACATAAATCAACTGATCACTTCGGTCAGCTCGACCATCCAAAATGAATAAATATTCCTGTATACACATGCACACAATCATGTGTATCTATCAAATTATCATCAAATAATATGTCCTATAATAGTTTTTTTTTTTTCATAAATGAATAAATGAATTTTGCTTTACTCATACATGTACATCTAAACTTCTGTTTATCATTTTCTTTCGAAAATCCCATGCTTCTGAAATATATTTAGCAAATGATTTTATGATGCCTTCATCATTCGATCTGAGCAGCATTGTCATATCTTCTCTTCTTACTACATCCTTTTCAAAAAGAATACATTTTTTACAAATAAAATCATAAGATTTGCACTGAAACACAAAATGGTTTTCATCATCAGTAGCTGAGTTACATATTGGACAGGGAGACTGTGTTACTGTGCCAGTTTCAAACCACCTTTTATTGGCACTAAAGCCAAGTGTTCTTAGTCTAAATTTGGCTAGGTTTGTTCTGTGCCACCTGTTTGATATTATCATAATAAATTTTTCTGTTTGGAATATACTTTTAAATGAAAAGAACCAAGTATATTTTTCTTTGCATTCCATTTGTGCATGCCAGTGTTGTTTGTATGATGCAATCAGTCTATCTTTAAGTTCAGAAATAAATCCATTTTCATACCCTACGCCCTGGCACAACCACACAATTCCAAATCCATTTTCTATTAATGCCTTCTTAACAAAGTATGCCCAGTTTTGCTTCCCTGCTTCCTCTTGTACCAACATCATTTCATAAGCTTGTCTACATAGCCTTGATACTGGTAAACGTGTTACCTTAATCCAGTATTTAATACATTTTACAAATGTTCTCAAATAAAGTGGGTATCTGCCTGTCTCCCCGTATAGAATCTTAGTTGATGAATGAAGTGGAACACCAAGGAAACGCTTGTGTGTACTTTTTCTATATCCTTATTGTTGCAAAGACCCCAAACTTCTGCCCCGTAAGTCAACATAGGCTCAATCTGCGTATCAAATAATTTCCAAAATATACAAAGATCAATGCAATTTAACTTTCTAAGCCATCTGATTATTTCTATGACACCCTTCTTCCCTTTTCTATATGATTCCTCCCAAGCATGCTTCAAACTTAGTTTCGTTGTAAAATAAAGTCCTAGGTATTTGTAAGAGTTTGTTACCTTTACATCTACATTTCCATAAAACCATTTTTCATGAGCAGAAAGATGCCCTCCCATTCGGAATACCATTACATTTGTTTTATCTAGATTAACTGACAGGCACAATCGATCAGCTTCCTGCTTTAACACATTTAGTTGATTTTGTAATCCAGTGACTGTATCTGATAGAAGAATAACATCATCTGCAAATAATAATAGAAAAATTTCTATTGCTCCTGGGATCATTTGAATGCCATGTTTACCTTTCTGTGACAATTCCACTGCTAATTCGTTTATAAAAAATGAAAACATCCGGGGACTAAGCAGACAACCTTGTTTTACTCCACGTGGGCATTCAAAATAATCAGTATAAGGTACCTTTATCACGCACACAAGCCAATACTGAATCATACACACTTCTAACAGCTTTATACAATTTCCCATTAATGCCATTTTTACGTAATACATCCCACAATAAATTTCTATTTACCGAATCGAAAGCCTTCCTGAAATCAACAAATGCTACATACAGTTTAGTGTTTTTCAGTAAGTATTTTTGTACTAATGCAAAAAGAGTAAATATATGGTCTACAGTGCTATACCCCGCCCTAAAACCTGCTTGTTCCTCGATTATCTTTTCTTCCCTTTCTGCCCATTTTGTTAATCTTCTGTTTAAAATATGAGTGTATACCTTACTAATTATACTTGTGAGAGCTACTCCTCTATAATTATCAGGATTGTCAGTATCTCCCTTTTTATGTATCGGGACTATGACAGATTTTGCCCACTCTGCAGGAAAAGACCCATTTTCGAATAACCTGTTGAATAAAACAACCAGAAAATCAATCACAACTGAGTTGGCATGAGTAAGCATTTCACTGACTATCCTATCTGGTCCGGCACTTTTACCTGCCTTTAGATGTTTTATACTGGCAGTGACCTCTTCTCTAGATATTTGGCTGTCAAAGAAAGGCTCTGGCTCTGAATAGTTATTTTCTTCTTCTACATTTTCCTCCCAAGCCATATTTTCAAATGAATTAAAGACAGCAAAAAAGTGATTGAACCATTGCTGCAAACTGATTTCTGTGTATACAAAAGCTTTTCTGTTTACTGATTTAACTGTTGACCAGAATGATTTTGAGTCTTTGATAGAATCTTTTAGCTCTTGTAACTTTTTTTCTTCATATTCACGTTTCTGTGATCTTCTTAAATTGATATAATCTGTCCTTGCCTTTACATAATTTTCTCTGTGTTCATTTTCATTTATTTTAGTTTTACATCTTTGAAATCTTTTAAGAAGTGTTTTGACAACCCCTTTCTTCTGTTGACATTCATTATCAAACCAGTCGTTAAACTGCTTCTTTCCTTTCCCCACAACACGAACCATACATGCTGCAGCCCCATATAATGCACCAACAAAAATGTCTATACACTTATTTATATCAACATCTAACATCTGGTATGCTTTAGTCATACATTCATTAAATTCCTCAGAATCAAGCTCGTTTTTATATGTGCGTGCATTCTCTTCTGACCAAACTATTCTTTCTTCACTCTGTTGTGTTGATGTGCATGTTTTCTTTTTACCAAAGATATTTTCCCATTCCATTTCAACAGGTAAATGCCAGGAGTTTAAACAATCCCCAACACGCAGATTACAATTCTTGAACAAATTTTCTGAAACAATAAAATAATCAATTACACTGCAACCATGGGTAGACACATATGTAAAATCACCATTCTCATCACCATTAGTACAACCATTCACAATAACCATCTCAAGCAGAAAACAAAAATCCAACAAAGATTTTCCAAAATTATTTACAACTTCATCTTTAGAACAACGTTTATATCTTTCTCCCTCAGTGTCATCACAATCACCACCAGGTTCATAATTGTTCATGTCTTCCATCTTAGGCTGTTGACACCCTGTCCTTGAATTCAAGTCACCACAAACCATAAAGTAAACATTATCTCTCTGATTAGTTTGCAGCAAACATTCTTCTAAGATCAGTATACCATCTTTTAAATCAGTTGAATTGTACAATGGACTACCTTCTGGAGCAACATAACATGCTATCACTATTACATCTTTATCTACATTAAAAACACACTTATCAATTTTAACTGCAACAGCATTGTTAATATCCAGTTTTATTTCTTTTACAAACTTCTGCAAACACCTTCTGACCAACAATAGCACACCTCCAGAGTTCCTTCCAAAGTGAGAAAGTTTTTTTGCAGGGGCACTGAATTTCACATATTTTGTAAATATCCTACTATAATCAAACAAAGAATCGATGAATGTTTCTGTCAGACATATAAAATCAAACGTATTTACATAATTAATAAAGGGAATATCATTCAATTTATTATACAAATTTTCCACATTGTAATTCAGAAAAGTCCACTTTTCTGGATGGTCAGGCCTGTCCTATTTCTTTTTTGAACGCGAAGGTCTGTCACTGCCACTGACAGGTGGTGTAGAGCTGCTGGACTGCCTTCTCACGTAGTGCTGAAGCCCGGGTTGTCGCCCCGTCTGTCCGCTTCGCGTTGCCCGGGAGTCGCTGTGACGTGGCCCTCTGACGTCAGAACGCGGGGATTCCCCGCCGCTGCACACTGCCTGGCGTTGTGTTGCTCCAACCTGAGAGCGGTGAGTTGTGTCACCAATGACAGGAGAGGGGGACTGGCCACCCCCTGTCCCGCTGACTGCATCACGCCGTGCCGTGTTGTCCTGCCCTGTAGTCAGACCTGCACTGACAGCACCTGGCCGCTGCTCACGGGATGCACGTGGAGGATACTGGGGGGAAGGTGGAGGTGGAGGGTGGAAACCACCATCCGTGTTGCCAGGGGTGACGTCACCAGACTGTTGATCTGACACACCGCCTGTGTGTCGAGGGAAAGGGGAGGGGCGGGAGGGAGAGGGAGGGGCATGGGAATCTCCGCAGGTTGGTCGCGACGTGGTGGGTCGCAGCATCGGGGTATCCCTCTTGTTGTATGACGGGGACTGTCCGTGTCGACGCTCGCCTGTGACACCATGCCGACCTTGAACCCTGTCTGTGCCATGTGCCCCTGTGCTCCTGTCCCTGCTGTGTGACACACGTGTGGTTCCCCCCACTGACGTTGCTGCAACTGCGGCGTAAGTGCGTGGATCAGGTTGCTTGACATCAATCACCAGTTTTCCTTTCTTAAAGTATGCCCTTTTTCCTTCCCTCTTTGCCTGAGCAACGATTTGGGCCTGTGTCCTTGTTAGATCATTTGCCACCCTGATTCCCTGCTCTTGGAGTTTGTCTCTAAAGTCTCTGTAATTATCGACATCTTGTCCCTCCATCGATTAAACCTAACCATCATTGGTTGTGACTGTCCTTCCCTGCGGTACCCGATGCGATGTGCTCTTGTGATGTCATCTGGGGTCCATGTCTTCAGTCCTTCCACACTGTTCAGAATGTCAACAACAGTCTGCACACACGTGTCGTTGTCCTCTTGTTGGTCACTGTGGGGAATGCCGAATATACGGAGATTTTCCCTTCTGGAATATTCTTCCAGTCTGTCCATTTCTGATTTCAATTCAGAGACTTCTTCTTTGAGATCCGTCACTGTTGATGTCAGTCTCCCTGTCTCTCTCTTCTCATCTGCTGTCACATCGAACAGATCGTGTATGTCACACGTCATGTCAGCAACAGTTTCTGCCAGTTGTCTATGGTCATGTTCAATTCTATCACAGCGAGTATTAATCTCTTCGCATTTCAGCTTTACCTTTCCAAGTTCGGTCTTAATCTCACTGAGATCTCCTCTTATCAAACAAGTTTGATCATGTAGTTGTTGTATGGCTTGCATGAATGTTGTCATATCAGCTGAAGCAGACGCCATTGTTGTTGTGTTCTTCACCTCTTCAGTCGACATTCCTTTCTCGGCATTGTTTGGTCCCGGGTTTTCCTCAATGTCTCCACTAGTAAGTAATTTATGGAGCAGGTACACAGCGTTGACGGCACAACACATGAACAGCACAGCTGGCACGTGCAAGGCGAGTTGACACAGGCCTTCCATGTCACTGACACAATACACATTGTTTCCACATGACATTGTTCCCTGCCTCATTCTGTCTTCCTCAATCCACACACTTTTCATAGTAAACATTTCCTGTATATTCGACCCAAAACTGACAACCACTGTAGCGAATACTAGGCACACAATGCACCCAAACACAATGTCAGTCAGCGGCACGTCATTTTCTGTGTTCCGGTCAGCTCTCACCTTCTTTGCTCGTGAACTCTTTTGTTGACACTTTGACCTACATATTTGCACACTGTGAAAAACGCCAATTGCAGCTCTCCACGCTTGTAAGTCAATCATTCTGTCACTTGTTCTTGTACACTGTGTTGCTATGGATCATTCCCTGCGGTAATTTGGTTCCTGGAAACCGAAGAAGCGACAAAATACACACAAAACGTGGCAGCTCGAACAAAATCCTACCTCCTCGTCGCCATCTTGAATGTGGCCCCATATATGAGAGAGAGAGAGAGAGAGAGAGAGAGAGGTGTGTGTGTGTGTGTGTGATATTTATTTACACACCCGGCAGGGGATACCGTGAGAACGGACGATAAATAACCACAAGGGAGAGGGGTCCCCCCCGCAAGGTGATAGGGGATACGGAGAAGGCCAGGTGACAGAAGCCTCGGCTCTCACAGGTGACAGAAGCTCACCCCTCACTCCCCTCATCCCCCACACCCTGGCCAATGGGGCCTTTGCACGCCATTGTTGACGAGGTGTGATGAGAGTTCAATTCTCACGGTTTTCTCACTTCCTTACCCGTGATATATCAGCTCTACACTCGTACATATATCGTGTCGTAAAAAGCAA
>NC_134881.1:47795343-47802843 GCF_041734735.1 Babylonia areolata | reverse complement strand
TTGGCACGACCAGAGGTTTATTTCAAATGAAATGACCCACTAGATGAACAGAATCGGGTCTGTGAATGATTTTGGGGAAAAAACAAAAACAAAACAGAAAAAACCCACACAAAATAAAATAAAATCGAAATAAAAAGCGTCCACGAGAAACATAAGTACGACTGCCGGATGTACGGTACTTATCCAACAGAAAGCTTTGTGTCGTGACCTGAGGAACTGAAACAGGTTATCAGAACTCCGGATTGCCTGGCAAATCCCTTTCGTGGAACAAAGCACCCCTGTGTCCCTGGTGCCATGTGGCAAAACAGGGCAGGGAGGAGGGACAGTCGGGCTCGAGCGGTCCTCAAACACTCAATGGCGTCCGTTGTGGGTCGTGTCAAATCTCGAGTGATATCCGAGTCAACTGACTCTTAGACTTCTTGTTCGATGTGTGTGTGTGTGTGTGTGTGTGTGTGTGTGTGTGTGTGTGTGTGTGTGTGTTCGTTCGTTCATTCGTTCTTTAGTTTAACGTCTTTTCACTGTAAGTGATATTAGACGAAATGTGTGTGTGTGTGTGTGTGTGTGTGTGTGTGTGTGTGTGTGTGTTTGTTTCTGCCTGCCCCCGATGCCAGCCCCTTTGTGTCTATTATTTACTGGGGGCAGGGGGAGGGATGGAGGGGGGAGAGGGGGATGAAAAAGAGAAAGGGGGGGACGGAGGAAGCTGAGAGAGCGTGGGTAAGACTCATTGTTTATGCTCGTTTCTAAAACTAGAATTGCAGGTTCTGTCACTTTTTTATGTACTGGGGACACACACACACAGATATACAGATGGAGAGAAACACACACACACACACACACACACACACACACACACACACATACACAACAACGCACGCGCTGTCCCTGTGTGTGTGTGTGTGTGTGTGTGTGTGTGTGTCTGTCTGTCTCTCTCCCTCTCTCTTTCTTTGTCTCTCTCTCTCTCTTATATATACTTTCCATTTACAATGTTGATGATGATGACGATGATTATCATTTGTAGTAGTAGCAGTAGATGTAGCAGTGTAAACAAATGATAATTGTTGTGTCGTTATCGTTAATGTTATTGTTATTGTCGTCACGAGGACAGACTGGAAGACTAGGCGATGTCTAAAATCTTTATCCTTGATTAATAAAGTTTTTGAATCTTTAATCTTGAATCTCTCCCGACAGACATTCTGACAAATATATATATATATATATTTTTTGTAATTTACAGTCGTAAAAAAACTGTCAAACTGCACATAGGTCATTTGAGTTACACATGCATAAAACTTCAACAGCTCTTGTAATGTGCACGCAACATTGGCCTTTTTTTTGTATAATCTGAGAAATTATGTCACGAAAATAAGTCCGTCTGTCTGTCTGGATACGTGTCTGTGTCGGAATGTTTCTTTATACACCAGACAGCTGTATGAATTTTATCTGTCCGTGACATGGGGAGTGTGGGGATACTTCCCCATGTTAGGGTGCCACATAAATGACAGTCCACCACTTTCTGAAAGGGACATTATTTAAGCCACCTGAGACAGTCTGATGCAGGGGGCATGCATTGTTCTTCCGGTGCTCACGTGCTTTACGGGAAGCAGAGTGAAAATTATGGACGTTGCAATGATAACAGGCATCACGAGGAAACCGCCTGAATTTTAAATAAATTTCACGGAAGATCGGAGGGGAATGCGTACGTCATACACACAACTCGGTCTCTGTGTGTGTGTGTGTGTGTGTGTGTGTGTGTGGCTGGCTGTCTGTCTGTCTGTCTCTCTCTCTCTGTTCCACAACCTCACCCCTCTTTCCATCCATCCCCATCTGTCCCCCCTCTCAGAATTTCCCCCGCCCCCCTCCCCCACCCCCGTACAGATCAGAGAGATGTTACATCAAGTGTCATCATTCCCACTTGCACTGTCGACAGGCAGAAAGTGCAGTCCCTCACCCCAAAGCTCTCTGCTCCAGCTCTCAGTCCTGTGTGTTCATGAATTCAGTCTGTTAGCACCGAGCGTCACGTGCCGCTTAGTTTCCAGGCGTGAAATGAACCCGCTGCTTTTTCTGTAGAAATGCGGGTTGGACGTCCGCTGTGGTGATGTTGTTTCACACACACACACACACACACACACACACACAGTGCGAAGTACTGGCGAATGTATGCGTTTAGTGTGTGTGTGTCTGTGTGTGTGTGTGTGCGCGCGCGCACGCGCGCATGATCGCTTTCAGAGAGAAAGAGATTAAGTTATATCATTTTGCTCATCGCCGAGAGAGAAGGAATTATATGTATATATTGTTTTTCGCTCGTTAGACTGAACGATTGTTGTTGGCAGTTCGTTGTCGGTATTTTCTTAACGACTGGTTACAGGCTGTTTAATGCTTAAAAATATAACTTAAAACATTTAAAAACCTCCTTCAAAAGATGCATTTTGAACTGAACTTCCCTCATCTGCGCTCCCCCCTCCCCCCACCTCCGGCACTTCCCTCCCCCCCCCCCCACCACACATGCACACACACACATACATCCCCATCCACATCCCCAACAGACCCTGGTAACCCCCATCAGTGACGTTTTCCACCCACCTACACCTGATCGTCCGGGATTGACAGTGGTTTGCTTTCTGTTTTCGTTCCTCCTGATATGTCTTTGACACGAGTTGCTCAACGGTCGTTGTTTCCACTTAACCTGGCTGACGGGCCTGGCACAGACACTGAACTCATAACCATAGCTTCTTTTTCCTCTATAAAGCTGACAATAAGTCGCTTTCCATTACAATGGACCCGGAACATGACCGACCTTATTTTTAACTTCTTTCAATAAAGTTGACAGTAGTCTTGATGCTTTCGATGTTGTCGCTGTTGTTGGATTTTGTCTGGTTTCCGGTTGGTTTGAATTTGTATTTTAAGTAATCATTTTTATTTTTCTAATCTATTTGTTTATCTATTTGTTTGTCTTTTTTATTTATTCATTTATTGCAATGACAACCAACGAAATAATGTTTCTCAAAAGACTAACGTGAAAAGCCTTTTGCCAGGTGATTGAAACGAACGAGAGACAGCAATTTAAGCACACATTTCTCGAAAATAAAGGTTTTCAAACATTTCTCTCCCTTTTTTTTAACGTTTCAAGAATAACTTTGAGGTGCTGTGGTTCTAGGTTTTCGGAGAGCAGTGTCAGCTGTCAAGACTGAAGGGGCTTCTTTTTTCTTTTCATTTTTTCCCTCTGTGTGTGTGTGTGTGTGTGTGTGTGTGTGTGTGTGTGTGTGTGTGTGTGTGTGTGTGTTTGCTTGTTTGTTCTTCGGTTGTTCTTATTTTTCCTTTACTGCATTTTAGGGATAAAGAGCCCTTTGACACCAACACTGTGCGTGCGCGCGCGCGCGCGCGTGTGTGTGTGTGTGTAAGTACGCGCTCGCGCGCACGTGTATGTGTGTGGTATTTTACTTTGTTTCAAGGTTTTTTTTTCGTTTTTTTGTTGTTGTTTTTAAGAAATGATGTATGCATAGCTCAGGAACTATATTATACTGATGGAGACAGTTTTTGAGATATTTCTGGACATTTTTCTTTCTTTCTTTTTTATGCGCGTTCGTGGGCTGCATTCCCACGTTCAGTCTTGTATGATCATTTTTTGTGTGGTGTGCATACCGCATATGCTCGTGCTTATATACCCCACCGAGTGCTGACATGGATCATGGTATCTTTTATGTGCGCATTGGATTTTTTGCATGTGTATGTACGGATAGGATTAAGGCATCAGCAGATCTGCACATTTGTTGACCTGAGGGATGGGAAAACCTCCCACATTAAATACACCAGGCGCTGATACCGGGATCGAACCCAGGACTCACAGATTGAAAGTCCAACGTTTTAACCAATAGGCCATTTTGCCCTTCATTTCTTTGCATAATTCAAGTTGCATACAAAATGCGTTAAAATGATGAGTCATTTCACCTTGACTTTGGACCAAGACTCGAAGGTCAAAGGAACTGTTTCAGCATTTATTTCTTTTTTTTCTGCCTATCTGGAAACCCGCCGTCTGAACTTCGTTGAAATGCAGTCTGCAGGTGCAGTGTCTGGCTTTGACACAGATATTGGTGGAAAGCGTACAATTACTGAATGCTGTGCAAATAAACCTTTCCCTGCCCCATACCCCACCCCCACTATTTATCAACCTGGATGGATATATGTGTGAAATGAAAAAATGAACAAAAACAAAAACAAAAAACCCAAAAAACAACAACAACAAAAACAAAACAAATAAAACTCCATAATAACAACAAAAGCTATTTAAAGAAGTGGACGGATTGGGGTGGAGGTGAAGGGGGCGGCAGAGATGGTGGAAGGGCTGTCAAAAGACGTTGTCAAAAGCTGATGAGCACAGACATGCCTTTAATCTGTCAGACGTGTCACGTGTATTCACGTGACAGACTTGTTCTTTGTACTCGCACCACGTGACTTGTACTGCAAATCAAAAACCACAAAGGAACACACACACACACAGAGAGAGAGAGAGAGGAGGGAGAAGAGAGAAAGATTCCATGTGTGTTTGTGTGTTGTATGTCAGAAAGAGAGAGAGAGAGAGAGAGAGAGAGAGAGAGAGAGAGAGAGAGAATGATGATGTGTGTATGTATGTGTGATAAGAGGAGGGGATGGCAGACAAACAAAAAATGGAGAGAGCGTACAGTAAAGTTGTTTATTTTTCCTCAGTCAAGATTGAACTTTTCTTTTAACTTTTCTTCGACCCTGCGTGTCGAAGAGTCACACAGGCGCACGTTCTCCAAAGGGCGAAAACTCGGCTTCTGCGGTCTCCTCGAAGACCCGGACCCTGTCTGCATGTCTTTGATCACTGTTTGCTGTCGTCACATCTTCCATCACCCATTTGTTTCTGCCCTGTGTGAAAAAAACAAACGAAATCGACGACGACGACAACAAAAACAATAATAATAACAATGATAATGATAATGATGATATACAGCAGTAACACCACCACCACCACCAAACAGGATAAGACAAGTTTTCCTGGAAACACATGAACAGACACATCTCCCACGCCGTTTTACCAGTCCTCACTCAGCCCGGCTCGCTCGCCCTCCCTCAGACTCACAAGGTGAAACCAAACGTAATGACCTATGGGCAAAAAGTCCTTAAGGTCAAGTTGTTCTGAACGTGGGTTTTTGGCCCAGAAAGTAGAGTTGAAGGTAATGGCCTATTGGCCAAAAGTCCTTCAGGTCAAGTCGTTCAGGATTGGTTCTTTGGCCCACAATGTACAGCTAAAAGTAATGACCAACTAGAAAAAAGTCCTCAAGGTCAAGTTGTTCAGAACCTGGGTATTTGGCTCACAAGGTAAAGCTAAACGTAACGATCTATCAGCAAAAAGTATGTAAGGTCAAATTGTTCAGAAACTGGGTCTTTGGCACCACAAGGTAAAGCTAAATGTAATGACCTAATGGCAAAAAGTTCTTCCTGTCAGATTGTTCAGACCGTGGGTCTTTAGCTCACAAAATAGAGCTAAGAGTAATGACATATTGGCAAAAAGCCTCCAAGGTCCAGTTGTTCAGGACTCTCTTGGTTCCGTGAAGGTTGCGTTGTTGGAGAGGGAGAGTCCTGAGTCCACACACACAACAAGGCCGTCCCCCCCGTTAGACGGACCTCTCTCACCGAGTCATACCACTCAACAAGCAGGGAGGTTTAGCTGCTTAATTACCTCCAGGTGCTCAGAACCGTGATCTCTCCCTCTCCGCCCCCCACTCCCCTCGCCCCCATCCTCCTCCCCTCCCCCCCCCCCAGTCCACCCGTCCACCCCGTCTAGTTCCCTCGGTACCCCGAACTGTCAATTGACTGACTACCCATGACAATCTGCCAAATCCATGCAGGTCCCGTCACCCGTGAAGTTACTTTCCGCTTCACTGATTGTGAGTGAGAGTCGCGGTCACAGAGAGAGAGACCGGGGTGGGGGAGTGAGAGAGGGAGAGAGAGTGAGAGGGTGAGAGAGAGAGAGAGAGAGAGAGAGAGAGAGAGAGAGAATGACCGAGACAGAGAGAAAGAGGAGAGGGAGGGAGACCGAGAGGGAGACCGAGAGACCCAGACACAGAGAGAGGGGGTAGTATGGGGATGGAAGTGGAGACGGGGGAGAAAAACAAGGAAAGGCTGTTGAGTAGAGGCAGGAATGTAGGGGGATATATATATATATATGAATTATTGTTTTGAAGGTCGTCGCTTTGGGGACAGAGGGGTGGGGGTGTGGGGGGGGGAGGGAATAGCTTGATTTGTCCAAGGACTGTCTGTCTGAGTCTTCTGTCTCTGTCTGTCTGTCTGCGTCTGTCTCTTTCTATCCTCTCTCCCTCCTCTCCCCCCCCCCCACCCCTCTCTCTCTCTCTCTCTTTATGTATGCATTTGTGTGTGTGAGACAGAGTTTTCGCTTGGGTTCATGAGTGGGCGAGTGGCTTTATATACATGTTGGTATTTAAAACCATGGGTCCTCAAGGACTGACTGTGAGCAGACACATCTGTGGGGGTACATTGTCACCGGGGTGACTGTGGCAGACACATCTATGGGGGTACCATGTAACCGGGGTGACTGTGGCGGGGTACATTGTCACTGGGGTGACTGTGAGCAGACACATCTGTGGGGGTACATTGTCACTGGGGTGACTGTGGCAGACACATCTATGGGGGTACCATGTCACCGGGGTGACTGTGGCGGGGTACATTGTCACTGGGGTGACTGTGAGCAGACACATCTATGGGGGTACATTGTCACCGGGGTGACTGTGGCAGACACATCTATGGGGGTACCATGTCACCGGGGTGACTGTGGCGGGGTACATTGTCACTGGGGTGACTGTGAGCAGACACATCTATGGGGGTACATTGTCACCGGGGTGACTGTGGCAGACACATCTATGGGGGTACCATGTAACCGGGGTGACTGTGGCGTGGTACATTGTCACTGGGGTGACTGTGAGCAGACACATCTATGGGGGTACATTGTCACTGGGGTGACTGTGAGCAGACACATCTATGGGGGTACATTGTCACTGGGGTGACTGTGGCAGACACATCTATGGGGGTACCATGTAACCGGGGTGACTGTGGCGTGGTACATTGTCACTGGGGTGACTGTGAGCAGACACATCTATGGGGGTACATTGTCACCGGGGTGACTGTGGCAGACACATCTATGGGGGTACATTGTCACTGGGGTGACTGTGAGCAGACACATCTATGGGGGTACATTGTCACCAGGGTGACTGTGGTGGGGTACATTGTCACCGGGGTGACTGTGAGCAGACACATCTATGGGGGTACATTGTCACCGGGGTGACTGTGGCAGACACACCTATGGGGGTACATTGTCACTGGGGTGACTGTGGCGGGGTACATTGTCACTGGGGTGACTGTGGCGGGGTACATTGTCACCGGGGTGACTGTGGCAGACACATCTATGGGGGTACATTGTCACCGGGGTGACTGTGGCGGGGTACTTTGTCACCGGGGTGACTGTTG
>NC_134881.1:47782843-47790343 GCF_041734735.1 Babylonia areolata | reverse complement strand
AATCGGCAAACCAACAAAACGGGAATCGGCTTTTATTTGTGTCTCGCTGTCTGTCTGTCCGTCTGTCTGCCTCCCTCTCCCGGGGCATTGAAGAGCGTTGTCGGCAGTTTCAGTTTCAGTTTCAATTTACCAAGGAGGCGTCACTGCATTCAGACAAATCCATATACGCCAAACCAAATCTGCTAGGCAGATGCCTGACCAGCAGCAAAACCCAACGCGCTTTGTCAGGCCTTGAGTGCATACATATATATGTGTGTACCTATCAGAGTGGATTTCTTCTACAGGACATTACTCTTGTTGCCATGGGTTCTTTTTCAGTACGCCAAGTGCGTGCTGTACACAGGACCCCGGTTTATCGTCTCATCTGAATGACTAGATGCTCAGTTTGATTATCCAGTAAAACTTGTGAGAAAGGGCGAGACCAGGATTCGAACCCACATCCTCACGGACTCTCTTTATTGGCAGCTGAGCGTCTTAACCGTTCTGCCAGCATCATCCCTTGGCAACAAAGATCCACTTTGATCAGTGTGGAAAGAAACGGGCATACGCACATCCTCTGTTGTACTCGAACATTCGCACGCCGGTGCGAGCGTTTCTCCTCCTCCGACCCCAAATTCCCCCTGTCTGTTGTGTAAGGTATTTGATGATACAGTATCACATTGCTCGTGCTTACAATACTACATGCTGACCCCTTCCCACCCCCTCCTGTTTCCTCTCCTCTTTCGACTAATGGATTTCTGAAGATTTTGCTCTCTCTCTCTCTCTCTCTCTCTCTCTCTCTCTGGATTTCTGAAGATTTTGCTCGCTCTCTCTCTCTTTAATTGCTTATCATAAATAAGAACTACGAGAGATACTTGAAAATCCGGTTGCAAGGTTTTGCCCATTTTGTAAAAGTATGAATGAGGATGAATATCATTTCATATATGCATGTCTTTGCATGTCGATCTTAGAAAAAAGTTTCCTGGTTTGTATGCCAGTGTTCAGATTACTATTCTGTTGGACGGCGTTGATAAACAACGATCTCGTTCTGTAGCTTTAATATATTTTTCATTTAATTAAGCGCAGACAAGAAGCGATAAATAGTCAATGAAGAAGAATATTTCTAAATACCTGTGTGATAGCAAGTGTCGTATGAAAATTCATTTCAGTAAAATGATGAATACATGTTTGACATTTCGGGATATTTATGCCAAACCTGTTCAAAATCGTTGTCGTTGATACATGCAATTTCAGAGTTTTTGATAATTCCTTATATTCATAGGAATGTCAACGGAATGCCATTGTCAGCACGCCCCCCGTCCCAGTATCCCAGTGCAATGACGCCCATGGCCTGGAGGCAATAAAACATTCATTCATTCATTCATTCTCTCTAATTGCTGCAGTAGTTCCTGTGGTTATGCAAAGCATGTGTCAATGATTTGTCAGATTCTCTCTGTGTGTTTCTCCCTCTCTCTGTGATAAAAAAAATCTCCTCCAGCCCTCCATACCCCCCACTGCCACCCCATGTTCCCATTCCTTCTGGCATCTGTGTATATTGTTGCCCATAGGCGATGTACCTATCTTTGTCTGTCTGTCTCTATCTCTGTCTCTGTCTGTCTGTCTGTCTGTCTGTCTGTCTCTCGCCCCTGCTTTTCCACCAAGGCCAGCCGTAAGATAACCGATCGCCGAGAGCCCTTTCCGAGATGCAATCTTACCTCTTTTAACCAACAGGAATAATTGAACCATGAGAGAACCCTGCCCGCATCCAGCATGGCTTCCTGAACTGTACTTCATTGCTAGAGAGTGAACCATGTGCCACGACTGCTTTAAATACTACAGTCTTTTGAAGTAAGAAAGAAAGAAGAAAAAAAGCAAGGAAGGAATGGAAAAGAAGAACACTCCAGCGGTTGTGGAGCGTGTGACGAGGGCCAGCAGGTGGGGAGAGCGGAGAGGGACTATGCGAGGCTGGCTTCCTTGTTAAGGCGCCATTAGTGTCAAGACCAAGGGGGCCGTGTGCAAATTTCACCGTCTGCCTTCAGGCAGAAGAGAGCATCTCTCGGGTGGTGCTTTATTTCTTATTTTTTATTGATTATTTATTTATATTCATTCTGCTTCCCCCGCCCCGCCCCCCCACCCCCTGGATCCTTTTTTCAATTCATTTCATTTTTACTCTGTTGTTGAATATCTGTTTATTGCATTCCATTTTGTAAAATCTGGTAGCATTGCTGCATTAAGTCAAACAGTTGTTTGCGCGAACGCTTTAGTTTCATTCGTATTACGTTTTATATCAGTTGTGTATATGGTAACCTTCTTTCGCAACCTGCATGATCTCAAGAATCGGTCAGTAAAGAGATGGGTTTGATGCATTTGGAGGAAAATGAAACTAGCCTACTACATATTTATTTATGCATCTGTTAGGCGACTTGTAAAACACTTGGAATTATTGATGGTTTACATGCCAGAAGTGAATATGAATACGGCGTATTCATAATAATTCGTAAATAAGTCGACTCAGAGAGGCGCACTTTGTCAGGGTAAATCAGAAGGTAGAGAGATCACTGGCTGAGCAGACTGCCGAGTTCACCATTTCCTGTTTTCTAATGCAGTTGCCGTCTCGTCTGGGTTTTCTGCCTTGATTTCTAAAGAAATATATTAAAGTCTGTTTTTAGCTTCTGAATTTTTTCTTCTTCCTATTTTTCTGTTACCATTATTATCTCTCTTTTTTTCTCCTTTTTTCTTTAACCTTGGAAGAAAGGTATGAGAGTGGGTGTGCGTGCGTCAGCAGACGCCGTGTGCCTGTGTGTGAGCTTTAACTTTGTTGGGATCCACCCCCACCCACATCTGTCTCGGCCTCTGGCTTAAATAGATTAAGTTGTTTGGTTGGATGTTTTTGTCTCTGTTTAATTTATCATATATATGTTGTTGGTTTTTTCTCCTCTTTTGGGGTGGTGGTGGTGATGGTGGTGTTGGGTGTGAGATGCTTATAATCATTTCTTTGATGTTTTTACCTGTCGTATATAATCTGTTTATTCATTTAATTGCCGAGCGATTATGTCATGTCCACAGGATGGTCCATGTTTACCGCCAAATCTGTGGCTTTTGTCACGTGTACATCGTTCATTCACTGCCCCGTGAACACCCCATTGTTAATCACTAAAGTATTTGAAAAGAATCGCTGCGGTTTACTGGTAGTAGCATATCGGGTAGGAGGCCTACCTTCAGTAGAAATCGTAAACGTCGTCTGTTGTGTCCTGAAAACCTGTGGCGTCACAAAAGCTTACTGTATTATTGTCACGGTTATCCTCCTGGATCAACTCGCCATTGTGATAACATTCTTCTGCATCTTACAATAATACAACATGTGAATAAGCCAGGTGTTTCGTTTCGTGTATGTTGACAAACACGGCGGTTATCATTTGCAGAGAAGTCACGGTAGACTGAAAGAATCGTTTTCCGAGCTACGATCGGTCCCTCACACAAACAACCACACTTATTAGTCTGCATCGGCACGTCCCTATTGTTAGCCCTTTAAAAATATAAATAAAAGATATATTTAGACCTGTATCATACTGTACATAAGTATATAGGCCTATCGGCCGCCCATGCTGCCTCCCAGTCTCAGTTCCACGTCACAATTGGGACGTCATAGCGTGACGTATTTTTCATTCTTTGCTGCGAAGGGAACTGAAATCTGCCACCTTCAACTCAACTCCTCCACCCTCGCAGGGTGTCTGGGGTTAGGGGTCACAGAGAGTTCCTGAAGAAATAAAAAAAACTTGCTGGAGGAATGGAGCTTTGGTTTGGGCGTAACGCGATACAATCTGACCTCGTGGCGTCACGCACACACTTCGCTTGACTGCACGAGACCGTGTGAGTTTCAATCTGTCCGCACCGGTGACATAATGGAGTCTTTCTTCTTTGTCGGAGCAATTTGTCAGCCAGTGGCTACGGCGTCTGGTGCACACGAGGGGGCGGGGGGATATGGGTGAGGTTTGACCTTATGAAACAGGACCCGTTGGTGGGAGGAGAGGGGTGGTTTGGTGTGTATGGATTTGTGTTCTTCTCGACGTGTGTCGGGTTTGGTGACGGTTCATGGTGTGTGGGCCAGTGATCTTTTCTTTTCTTTTCCGTTCTTCTCTTTTTCTTTCTTTCCCCCCCCCTTCTCTTCTGTTTGCTTTATCGGCCCCTTTATTCGTTTTCTCATTCATTCTCGCCACCCTGTTCGTTGAATATTCCAAGATAAATGAGAATGACGCGAGCTGTGAAGTCAATGACAAACTTCTACCACTTTTTCTTATCACTTTGTAACACCATTGTTTACTCTGTCCAGTGAGTTATCACAAGAACATTTCCAAGGTGTACAGAAAGTGCAGCAATCAGCCTTGGTGTGTGAGTCATGTGAACACCATCAGCAGTCCTCATGAAAAGAACAGTGATGTGAAGACACCGTAACGCAGCAGAGCCGGTCATAAGGTGTGCGGGACACGAGACAGACAGGTCACACACAGCAATATCCTAAAATAATTTGTATATATATTAAAAAGAGAATGTATGTATGTGTGCTTGTCTGTGTCTGTATTTGGCTTCATGTGTGAGAGTGTACGAGTGTACCCGGAGCGACAGTCAGCCAGCCAGTCACATTGGCAGATCACATTATCTTCTCTTTACTTGCGTATCTGACCATGCGTGCATGTCTACTTGCGCGCGCGCGCGCGTCCGGCGTGTGTCCTTCCGTGTGTGTGTGATACTCTTTTGTTGCGTCGTCTCAGCACGAGGTAACAGTGGTACCTGTGTCGCACGTCTCCACTGCCGCTGTTACGGACAAGCTTACCGGATTTGGACACCGACAAAAAACGGAAGGGGCAATGCAGACAACTACCGCCCCATGAGGCTTCTTTCGCGCTGACTCTTCCTCCCACGGGGGTCCGCGCTATGGTAATTGGTTTGCGTCAGAAGCATACAATAGCCCCAGTGTTGTCAGGGTGGATAAATACTCGAGAAACGACAATGAAATACGATATGAAATGATATGCGGTACGTAACGATACAACACAAGACAGAATGGTGCAGTGAACATTTATAAATTAAAAACGGTGAAAATTCAGAAGGAACAGGGTTCCATTCAAAAGGAGGGGGACGAGTTGTGGTGTGGTCTTGTCATGCCATGTCTAGTCAGTCATCCCATCCAGTACCAACGCACGTGTTTTCCACACGGACCAAGCTGAGCAGTTTTGTCACACTGACGTTTTGGTGTGTCTGATAGGTTTCAGGCCCACATGCAGTGGATCAGTTAGTTCAATGAGGTGCAATGAGCAACGAACAAGTGTTACTATTGGTGAGGCAAATTAATTAAGGCGACCATTGCTGCATAGCGTTTGGAGTTGCGTGCTTCTGACCAAGACTAACAGCGCGCTTGTTTTCCTCTGTCTCTCTTTATCTCTCTGTCTCTGTCTCCCTCTCTCTGTGAAATGATAAACAAAAGTTCAGGTGCCCAAATAGAAAAAAGCAAAACAAAAAGCAATCTTACAAAATTATGCTCGACTGTTATTATTCATTCGCAGAACCCCCCCCCCCCCCCCCAACTATTATAGGTCTTGTCATTTAATGATAATTTGATATAAACACATGATATATATGTAAGAATGTTTATCCATTTTGGATGGTCGAGCTGACGGATGTTATCAGCTGTCTTAGTCTCATTTTCTGTATTTGCATTAATTGTGTGTGTGTTGAGAATATTGATTTACATTTTTGACTCACTTGTGTAAACAAAGTGAGTCTATGTTTTAACCCGGTGTACGGTTGTCTGTGTGTGTGTCTGTGTGTCCGTGGTAAACTTTAACATTGACATTTTCTCTGCAAATACTTTGTCAGTTGACACCAAATTAGGCATAAAAATAGGAAAAATTCAGTTCTTTCCAGTCATCTTGTTTAAAACAATATTGCACCTCTGGGATGGGCACAAAAAAATAAAAAATGAAGCCTAATTATATGCAAACTGCATTTACTGTTATATTTATATTTTTTGTATTCTCTAAACTTGGCACTTTGATCTGATATTCTGACCCAACAAGAGCAGTCATTATTATCGTTTTTTGTTCAAACAGGAACTTCTTTTGCTAAGCATGGAAGTTTTATTTATTTTGCAAACGTTTTGGTGCAGATAGTAAAAAAAGGGAAATTACTCTGAAATTAATGCTAGGGGACTTAATTTGCTTTAAACTGATCTTTCTCATCTTAAACATTACATTTTGAAATTATACTCAATACATAAAAAGCTTGGATTTTTTTTAAAGTGTATCACAAGTGAGTCTTGAAGGCCTTGCATCTCTTATTGTTTGTTTGATCTTATGTCTGTCGAAAATGTATTGTTCCCACAAGGACTGTGTAGTCAATGACAGTAAAACATCAAAGCGTCAAAAGTGTCTTTCTCTCTCTCTCTCTCTCTCTCTCTCTCTCTCTCTCTCTCTCTCTGTGTGTGTGTGTGTGTGTGTGTGTGTGTGTGTGTGTGTGTCCCAGTCACTGTCTCTATCTCCCTTCTCTTTTTACGAGTATTTTAAACAGAATGTAACTATATTTCACTCGGGAGGAAGGAGTATAAGACCAAGCATGATTTACTGAGAAAGGACGTCAGTATTTAATTCCAACAAAGTGCGAATGCGCTGTCCTATTTCAAGTAAACTGGATACAACTATCAGTTCAGAAAAAGATGCCAGCTTAGCTGACTGTGAATAGCAGTGAAAACCTTCATTTTCCCATGCTTCAAGTGCATTCAGATTTTTCTTTTGACTTCGAGCCTAGTTGTGACTGCTTAGAGGGAAAATCGTGCAATCGTCATGTGTGTGTGTGTGTGTGTGTGTGTGTGTGTGTGTGTGTGTGCGCGCGAGCACGCGTGTATGTGTATGTATGTGTACGTTTGTGTTCGCGTATGTGTGCGCGTGCGCGTGCATGTTTGTGTGTATGCGTTAGTTTATGCGTGTGTGTCTCTGTGTGTGTGTGTGTGTGTGTGTGTGTGTGTGTGTGTGTTTTGGCAGCTGTTCTAAACGCTGTGTGCATATTGTTTGACGTTTTCTCTCCTCCCTCACTCCTTTTCCTTATCCCATTCTCTCTTCACCTCTATACCCCTTCTGTCTCTCCCTCATTCAGCGTTTCAGTCACCATTGTATGTCTGTTTGTCTGCCCCTGTGTATGTGTGTGTGTGTTGGGAGAGAGAGAGAGAGAGAGAGAGAGAGAGAGAGAGAACAATAACGTATAATGTTCCGGGTGTGTCTCAGTGATGCACCGATTCACGCTTTATGGCCGCATACATTATCTTTAAAAGAATTCCAAGCACTAAAAGTCAAGATCGCGGAAGACATTATGACAATACGAATATGCAGTCCATACATTTCTCGCCTGCTTATGAGTCTGCTGCATTCTCTCTCTGTGTCTTAAACTCTCCTTGTGTTTTATTATGTGTCCCTGTCTGTCTGTCTGTCTATTAGTCTGTCTCTGTGTCTTCCCTTTGCCTCTCTCTCCCCC
>NC_134881.1:47775343-47777843 GCF_041734735.1 Babylonia areolata | reverse complement strand
AAACAAAACAAAAAACGGGGGAATAAATAATAGATAAGCTTACATAAATAAATAAATAAATGAATAATAATTATAATATAGAAAAAGGTAGTAGTAATAATAATAGTAATACTAATAAAATGATAATAATAAAAAATAAATAAATAAATAAGACAACAATGGTGATAAATAAGCGAATAAATGTAAAATATGAAGACACCCATTCACACATACACCCACACATGCACACACTTGCATTCTACCATGCGAGCACACACACACACACACACACACACACACACACACACACACACACACACCAATGAAACAGAAGCGAGTCAGCTGTGTGTGGGTTTCTCTGTCCCGTGCTCAGCACGCCCAACCTAGTCCCCCCCACCCGTCCCGAAAAGTATAGTGACATAAACGACAACTCCACACTCTGTGAAACGGACGTTTAAACGCCCATTGACAGACTCGAGGGGTCGTATTTTTCCCATGTACTGCGCTCAAGCTTTACGGGAACGGGTCAGTCTTAGTTGTGATAAGTAATAGGCATCATGAGAAACAGAAGCGCATCTTCAAAGGATGGTCACAGGGAAATCTATCTGTCTGTCTATGTATCTGTCTCTCCTTACAGCCCAGTCTCCCCTTTCTATCTCTGTTTCTCTTTCTCTCTCTCTCTCTGATTCTCTCTTTCCAGAGAGAATTCAGAACTTACCACACACACACACACACACACACACACACACACACACACACACACAGAGGCGTGCATACACACACACACACACACACACACACACACACACACAGAGGCGTGCATACACACACACACACACACACACACACACACACACACACACACACACACACACACACACACTGAGAAAGAGAGAGAGAGAACCCGATAGCATACACTCAAAAACAAACACAGTGGTGTTGACAGGTACAAAATTGATATATATTATTTTCTTTTTTAATCCGCAGTCCTGTTCAGACGGTTTGTATCCCACTTTTATTATATCCCATACGATTTACACATCGTTGTGAGTCTCTTTCTCACTGGTACCCCACCCCCACCCACTCTATGGAAATCGTCCCTCCGACAACGAGGCTTTTGTGACAATGTAATCCTCTTTACTTGATGAGTTGTGTGTGAATTAATTTTGGAGCGGTGGGGGGAGGAGTGTTAGCTTCTCCATGTCAGCTAAGAATGGGTCAGGTTGAATGCATCCTCTCTGTGTCTGTTTCTTTGCTGTCTGTCTCGTTGTCTGTCTGTCTGTTCGTCTCTGTTGCTCTCTCTCTCTCTCTCTCTCTCTCTCTCTCTCTCACACACACACACACACACACACACACACAGGGAGACAGATAAACATAGAAGTGTGAGATAAAATTATGCGGTATATGTATGCCTCCACCCCCCCACCCCCTCCCCCTCTCTCTCTCTCTCTCCCTCCTTCCCTGTCTCTCTTCTTCTTCCTTTCTTCCTCCCTCTCTGCCCCCACAGCCAAATAGAAAACACGGCCATATTTTAAGGTGAAGCCGCCTTGACAGGTCCATACTTTACATACATCCACTGGTTTTTTTTAAGTGTATTTTACCCCGGGGGGACAGGGCTCAAGCTGTATGCGTTTCATCCCTGACACCAGATATATCCAATACAAACTCAGAATATCCTGCCCCGTCTGACCATTTCACAGAAGAGAGAGAACAGACAAAGTAGTGTGTGTGTGTTTGTGTGTATCTGTGTGTCTGTGTGTGTGTGTGTGTGCATGTGTGTGTGTTGTGAAAGATTTATTCAATAAAGGTCATGCCTTTGTAAAATGGGTACAGTGTACTAACATTTCAAAGCAAAACAAAAACAACAAAAAAAAAAAAACAAAAAAGAAAGAAAGAAAATTATGTGATGATATTTGTAATGAATTACTACAAATTCAACATTACATATATGTTAATATGTGAATGCATATTACACCGCGGATTTAATTAGAGAGAGAGAGGGGAAGAGAGAAACCAAGAGACTGTTAACAATATTTGAACGCGCAGATCTCCTCAACAACACAAAGTTATTTTGCTTGTGTCTTGATTATTTTTAATTTGTTCAGTTTTGGTCTTTCGTTCTTGTAGTATCGTTCATAATTTCTTTACCATTACTTTTCCTTTTACCGCAAATATTCACCAACCCATTTCTTTCTTTCTTTCTTTTCCTTACTTTTTTCCTTTTTTTTTCTTGGATCAATTATGTCACATCAATCAGATTAACGTTATGTAGATAACTTTACATACATATGTACTGTTTCTCGCACCACCGCCACCATACCAACAGTAACCTGTGAGGGGGTGTGGGGGGTGGATGACCTTAGTCATGGTTGTTCCTTTATCTTGTACTGTCTGTTTTCTGCGTGGAAACGACAATCGCTGTGAAATGCTTGGTTTCCCTGCCTTCGTCAAGTTCTAGCCTTGCAGATAAATGACGAACAGTTGCCAGACTGGGCCATAACTTTGACAACAAGCACGGTGC
>NC_134881.1:47755343-47770343 GCF_041734735.1 Babylonia areolata | reverse complement strand
ATGCCACATCCACCAAATCTCTTTACTCTGTCATGTCAAATCTTCTCGGTACTGCAAAAAAGACTCATCTTCCTTCTGCCTACACTTTATCTGAACTCCCCAATGTCTTCTCCTCTTTCTTTTTTGACAAAGTCCAGAATATTCGTACCATCTTAGACCAAATGCCTTTCCAACCTAGTCATCCTGATCCTCAGTTCAACGGCACTCCTCTCCATTCCTTTAATCCATTAACTGAAACAGAAGTCCATGAAATCCTGAAAGAAATGACAATAAAATCCTGTGAGCTCGATCCTATACCAGCCTCGGTCTTTTCCCAGTGTGTCTCACAGCTTCTCCCCACAATCACCAACATTGTCAACTCATCCCTTCTCACTGAAACGTTTCCATCCACTTTCAAAACTGCCTCTTCTGAAGAAATCCAACCTTGACGCAAACATTTTGAAAAACTATCGACCAGTTTCTAATCTTCCATTCCTGTCCAAACTCCTTGAAAAAGCTGTCCTGAAGCAGCTCAACAATCACCTTTGTTTTAACAATCTTATCCACCCATTTCAGTATGCATATTGTGCTGACCACAGCACCGAAACCACTCTCCTCCACATCCTGAATAACCTACTGCTAGCGTCCGACTCAGGACAGATCTCCCTTCTCACTCTTCTCGACTTGTCAGCCGCCTTTGACACGATAGACCATTCAATCCTTCTTTCCCGTCTTCATTTTACATTTGGTATCAACGGCACTGGTTCAAATCTCATCTCAGGGATAGATTCCAGTCTGTCATTGTTGATAATTTCCAGTCTGAACCCGTTAAAATTGAACATGCAGTCCCACAGGGATCTGTTTTAGGCCCGGTGCTCTTCACATTGTACACTGCTCCTCTCGCTGAAATTATCAACCGCCAAAATGTTAGTCATCATTCTTATGCTGATGACACTCAACTCCAGAAGAGTGATACACCTGAAAAACTGTCGTCGCTCTTGCAAAAAACATCCAACTGCTTCCTGGATATTCAAAATTGGATGACTCTAAATAAGTTACAATTGAACGCGGACAAAACTGAAGCAATGATAATAGGAACTAAACAAAAACTCTCTTCCATAACAACTGACACAATCAAACTTGGCAGTACATCCATCCCTCTTTCCAGTTCAGTCAGGAACCTCGGCGTTGTCCTTGACAACACACTGTCCATGCAAAAATTTATAAGTCAGACATGTCAGTCCTGCTACTGTCAACTGCGGCGCATCAGTTCCATCCGGAAATATCTGTCCATTGACGCAACATCTAGACTTGTCGTTTTCTCTCATTCTCTCTCGTCTTAACTACTGTAACTCTCTATTGTCTGGTTTGCCTGCTTCATCCATTCAGTCCCTTCAGCGCATACAAAACTCTGCTGCCCGACTCTTCCTCAGAAAGAAAAGATCTGAGCACATCACTCCTCTTTTGCAACATCTCCACTGGCTCCCTGTCTCACACCGAATAAAGTACAAGATCAGCACTGTATGCTACAAATGTATTCACAATTAATCAGCCCCTTCCTATCTCTGTGGCTGCCTTCACCTCTACACTCCATCTCGCTCCCTACGATCAGCTTCAGATCCACTCCATTTACGCATACCCAGATTCAAACTCTCGACTGTTGGCCGCCGTTCTTTCTCTGTCTCTGGACCTTGCAATTGGAATGAACTTCCTCTTTCGCTTCGTCAAGTCTCCCACTCAAATCTTTAAAGTCTGGCCTTAAAGCCCACCTCTTCCCAAAATAGCCTCCCTTCCCTGCCTCTTCCTTGTCTTCAGTTTCTCCAGTTTTAGAGTTATGCCTGCGTGAGAATGACTGGTGCGAAAGCGCTTAGATTTGTCTATGCACAAGATTCAGCGTTATATAAATACCATTATTATTATTATTATTATTATTATTATTCAAGACTTCCAAACTTTATTTCTTAAAGGAGAACGTATTGGCGGCTAATGGCCTCGAGTTAGATTCAAGACTAAAAAAGTTTGCTTTTTAAAGGTGAAGATATTGACAGCTTATGGCCTCGAGTAAGAGTCATGACAAAAAAAAACACACAAAAAAAAACGAAACAAAAAACAAAAAAAAACCCTTCACTTCTTAAAGATGAAGGTTTTAAGCTGCTTTTGTCGCCCTGTATGTTCATACAAATTGAATAATAAACAGACCAGCGCAAATTCAAGACGCCACCGGGACGGGTCTGCGTGGACACCAGTGAGGGTCACGACAGGTGAAAACGGTAGTGAAGGAAGACCCATGACTGCTAAACCATGAGATGTCCCGAGTGCCAACTCTTCAGGGGAAAATTAAGGGTTGTGCACGTGAGATGAGAGGAAGACGGTTATAGAGAGAGTGGGGGTGAGATCACCAGGCATTGAGAAGGCAAGCAAGACTGAAAAGAAAGAGGAAAAAGGCAGAAAAGTACACCGTGGAACTGTTCCACAGCACAACGTGACAGGTCCCCTCATACCCACTTGAACACTATTGAGCCGAGCAAAGGTGACGTTGGTTCACCCATTCAACACATATGAAGAGACTTTTTTTTCCAGTCAAGTACTTAAACGATCCAACAACAACAAAAAAAGTCCTATCGATTGCATTGAAGGGGGGGTCATTTCAGAGCAGGAAGATCATTTGATGAAAGGCAGTGTCGGAAAGACGTGGTTCTAATTGAGAGTTATATGGTGGGGGAAGAGGGAGGACCGAGTATTAGCACTTCAGGAAAAGTGAAGACGGGCTTTAGGTCCTTCAGAATATCACACAGTGGTCTGGTCCACTGGTTTTGTCCAGCGCCACACACAGATGCAGTCAGACAATTCTTGAAGTTTGTCCTTTTTAGAACGTTTGTTTTACTTTCTATCGAGGGAATTGCATGGAGGAGGGGGGAGAGGGGGGTTAAACATTTTGGTGTCACAGTAGCACCAAAGCACTGACCCCTCGGATACTTGTCAAGAAAATGGGTACCCGTGCGAGCGAGGACAGCGTCACAGCAATGGAATGGCGGGAGCATAGGCGTGCACAAGAATCAGAACGAAACGTATGTACAGTCAGTGGTGGTCTGGTTGCGGTGAAACCTCGCTCAGTGAATCGGGAAGCGGAAGACGGAATGATGGTGATGATGATCATTGACGGCAGCTAGTGATGGAGAATGCAGGCCTTCACAGCTGGGATGATACAGTGACGAAAATGGTGATCTTAAAATAATAATAATAATAATAAGAAGAAGAAGAAGAAGAAGCTTTACCAAGAACTAACAAAAAGCAAGCCTCCACAGAACACGTGTTGACGGGCTTGCGCTGAGCTGAATCAAACAAGTCGTTAAACATGAAGAAAATAGAGAAACAAATCACCACATTACGATGGTGGTATGACGATAATAATGATGATGATTTGATGATGACTTTAAAAACTTCCGCCTGGAACAGAAACCCAGCCTTCACAGAAACGGGTTTCCGCGAGCCAGGCTGGGGCCATGTACCATCAGCCGTGGGGGGAGCAGATGAGGAAATCAACCTGGCAAAAAATACCGCAGCTGACTTCCGACCGAACTGAAGAGCGCCAACAAGCGGCGTAAGCGAGCGCAACAGAAGAGTGGTTGCTTCCCTTCTTTATGGTGACGCGCTTCATCATGGATGTTGTGCCAGGCAGAAAAGAGGAAGGGGAGGGTGGGGAGAGGGGGGAGAGGGAGGGTAAGGTGGCGGAGGAGTTTGGCCGGGAGAGGAAAGGGGGGATGTGGGGTTGGGTCATGTGGGGGGGTGCGGGGGGGAGCGGGGGGGACATGTGCTTGAAGGATTGAGAAACCGGTGCTTAAAAATCAGAACTGAAACGTGCATTTGGGAAACTCGTTGAGTATCCTTCAAATGTAATATTTGGAATAAATGTGCGCCAATATCCCCAATTTCCCCATCAAGATGGAATGAGTAGTCTTCACAACAAGGCGTGAACGTTCACTCCGCCAGTCACACAGAGGAGGCGATGGGGCGGGGGGTGGGGGGCTGGGGGGGGGGAGTCACACAGAGGAGGCGATGGGGCGGGGGGGTGGGGGGCTGGGGGGGGGGGAGTCACACAGAGGAGTCGATGGGGCGGGGGGTGGGGGGCTGGGGGGGGGAGTCACACAGAGGAGTCGATGGGGCGGGGGGTGGGGGGCTGGGGGGGGGGGGGAGAAATGTTGATGTTGATGAATGTGCTTGTTCGCATTGCGCTTATTCACGTGCTATGAGTGTATATGGAGAAGGGGGAGAGGTGAGGGAGTGGCAGCTTGGGTTGGAGAAGAGGGCCCGGGGTGGTTGTCAGGTAATGACTTCGAGTTAGCTGAACCCGTATTGTACTTTAGCATTTACGATATTATATCCAACACAAAGTGAAACACAAAGTGACAAATTGTCCCTAAAACGCTGAGCAAGCACGTACATCCTTTGCTTCTTCCGCTTATTGCTGTTGCTTTATCTTTTAATAACATGTGAATAAAGATCACACAGAGCTCACGTAGTTGAGGGGCGCAATAGCCGAGTGGACTTTCAATCTGAGAGTCCCGGGTTCGAATCTCGGTAACGGCGCCTGGTAGGTAAAGGGAAGAGATTTTTCCGCCTGAAACCCCTTCGTGTGTATACGCAAGCAGAAGATCAAATACACACGTTAAAGATCCTGCAATCCATTTCAGCGTTCGGTGGGTCATGGAAACAAGAACATGCCTAGCATGCACACCCCAGAAAACGGAGTACACGCAAAGGCCCACTCGTGCACATACGAGTGAACGTGGGAGTTGCAGCCCACGAACGAAGAAGAGTTCACGTAGCGCATGGAACTTGTTTTACGAACCGTTGGATCCTAAGATGAGGCGATCATCTAATGAGACAATAAACCGAGGTCCTGTGTGTAGCATGCCTTAGCACACGTAAAAGAACTCACGGCAACAAAAGTGATTTCCCTGTTAAATGTCTGTAGAAAAAAACAACAACACTTGTATAGGAAAACAAAATAATACACTTGCAGGCAGAAAAAGAAAAACAAGGTGGCGATGCTCTGTTGCAACGTGGTTCCCCTGGTGAAAGCGGCCCGGATTTCATACAGAGTAATCTGCTGTGACAAAATGTAATACTATACAATACAACACAGTCCTGTAAACGCATATCAAGATTGTTAGATACGACTTGTCAAACAATGTGGGAAGTGTGCGTGCCCTTCTCGTATCCAGGCAGTATCCCGATCGCCCCCCCCCCCCGCCCTCCACCCCCTCCCACACTCACATACACACCCCTCCCTCACTCCCACCGCCATATGTCGGATTCAGTGTGTGCTCAGAGACAGGCAGGAGTCCCAAACCTGCGGAGTCTTCCCCAGGGAGAACCAGCTGTCTTTGGTTTGGTTGTCAGTGCCTGCTGCGCGCGTAGTCTCCCTTGAGGAAGCGGCATAGGTGATCATTCCTGGGATGTACTCAGGGTTCTTTCTTTCTCTGTGCTTTCCCCCCCTACAATTGTGCCCTTTTTTCGGGTGGCGAGAGGGAAGGGGGAGGTTACATTGTGGGGCATGTTCGTCTATCTGCATCCCGCCGAACACTAACACAGATCACGGATTGTTAGCATGAATTTCGTCTTCTGCGTGCATAATCGCACAGAAAGGGGAACAAGACATTGACGGCAGACGAAGCCGATTGTTTGTTTGTGAGAAATTCGGGATGAGCGGCGTGGGAGTAATGCCACTGAAATGGTGAAGATCATGGGACAGACCTCCCACCCCCACACCCCACCCAGAAAAAAGAAGACCTAACACTAACGGCTTTCAATGTATTTATGATGTCAGGGAAATTTTCAACCCTTAATTTTGTCGGGATTGAAACACATGGCTTATAAATTGTACAAAAAGTGTGGAAAAGAATGGTGTATGTTTGAATTGTTCGAGGATCTTCTGAAATAGTCGGTCAAAATATGTTAATTTCGTTTTGAGGCTGTCGGAATATTTTTATGGAGAAAGGATTAGTGATGGGTTGCGGGGGAAAAGAAGGCACGATTTTGTCAGACTGAAATTGGTGAGTTAATGATAACACCTGATCCAGGCTATTATTGCATAGGGTAGCAGCGCCGTGTGCTGTCAAAAAGATTGAACTTTGGCCGAGAACAGATCACACGAGAATAGAATATATCTTCATTACCAAGTGTACCGGGGTTACAATGAATATTGATTCATAGGCTGCGAACAATCGGTCCATTTTTAATGCCAGTGTTGTTGAAATGGGTTCCGAAAAGAATTAGGAGCGTCGTATACTGGCCGTGGTTATCCCTGCCTGTAAGTTGCTTGTGAAGACCATTCCTGCATATGTTAAATGGAATCATTGACACAGACGCAAGTATTGCACAATAATCCTTTTCTTCAAGGACCAGCTTTCAGCTGACGCCTACTCTCTGTGTGTGTGTGTGTGTGTGTGTGTGTGTGTGTGTGCCTGCTCGTGAACATAAAATCTTGTGATGAAAGCTTCGATTGTTTCCAGACGCGAAATTTTGCAACAAAAAACTTCATCCACCAGAATTTTGACTAATGCTTAGATTCTGTATTGAAAACAGAATGTGAGGAACAGTTAAGTAAAATTCTGAAACTAAATATTTGGTCCTTTTGCAAACAAGCCGATAATTTATGTTTTGATAATATATGATTTGCCCGGCGTTGGAGCAAAATCAGTTGAATCACACTGGCGTTAACCTTTTTTTTAAAAGAATAATCCCAAAACAAAATGGTATAGCTGGCTTTAGGTAGAAACGGGAAATCAGTATCTAACTTTTATCAAAAGAAAGTACTAAATTGTTCCAGTTGCTCATGATTGTATTACCAAAGCTCGGGGTTGAAGGTAGGCAGCCCGTTGTTCAAATGACTGTGGAAATGCGCTTATGGTTGGGTCTCTGATCCAAAAACCAGGACTGGTGCAAGCTTTTGGCAAGACTGTCGTTTCCAAGAAGGCTGACAAACACGGCCAGAAACCAAATACGTGTATATAGAATAAGAACATCCAAACAACAACAACAACAGCAGCACACACACACACACACACACACACACACACACACACACACATATATATATATATATATATATTTATATACATCTGTGCCTGGAACGTGGAAAAAATAGTTCAGAAAAATGGACCAGTGATAGACCATTCATTTCAGGAAAATACCCCATAATGACATATTGTTGGGGAGAGGCAACGCTTGCTAACCTGTAGGCTCCGACACACAGAGAGTCCTACAGTTGAACAGTTGTGCCACACGGCCCTTTAATGAAAGACGTCAGTGAAGTGGTGTGACGTTTGACGAGAAGTGATTAAGCAGGCCATTGTCGGGGTATCACACGTGCATTGTGCAGTGTTGACGTGTGCCGGGTTGACCCTTCATGCACCGTGCGGTCTTTCAGTCTGCAGTCAGTCCGCGGCTTTGGGCCTTTTCGCGGCCTGCATGCCACGTCTTCAATGTCGACTGTCGCGTTTGTTTGCAGGGGGAAAGAGTGTGTCGTTCTTTTGCCTGTCTCTGTTTCTGTCTCTTTCTTTGTCTGTCTGTTTGTTTTTTTCTCTGTCGATCTGTTTGTCTGTCCGTCTGCCCCCCCCCCTCCCCCCCCCCCCCCCCCTCTCTCTCTCTCTTTCTATCTTTCTGGGTCTCTCACTGCCCGTCTGTCTGTCTGTCTCTCTGTAGGTTTCTCCAGCCCCTCTCGCTCTCTGTGTGAAAAAAGCGGAATGACCGAGGGGAAGAAAGAGAGGGTTCTATAAATGTTAAATGATAACATGTCAGTGATTCAGCTTCGTCAGTTTTTTTGTGTGTGTTTGTTTGTTTGCTTTTTGCTGGTTTTTTTTGTGTTGTTGTTTTTGTTTTTGGTTGTTGTTTTTTTGTTGTGGTGGGTTTTTTGTTGTTTGATTGTTTTTGTGTGTGTGTGCTTTTTTCTTCTTTCATCCGATTCTTACATGAAAGGTTACCTGGTTCGTGGTCATGTCTTTTCATGTTCAATGCTATTAGAACTACATTCACACATTAGTGGCAGAGTTACCTGCCTGTTTGATAGAAAAAAAATTCAATTACATTCTGTTCTGAAAATGCATGTGTGCGTGCGTGTCTGTGTTTGTGTACATATGTGTGAGTGTGCATGAGTTGTTGTTTTTTTTTTTTGTGTGTGTGTGTGTGTGTGTGCGTGCGTATGTGTGAGTGCGCGCGTGTGTGTATGCGTGTGTTTGTGTGTTGTTGTTGTTGTTGTGTGTGTGTGTGTGTGTGTAACAGTTTAGTATGTGTATGTGTGTAAAACAAATGATTCCTGTTGGCTTCATTTCTCTGCACCTGGACCACCCTTGATCATTAGTTTATAACAACGACAGTTGGAGTTTAAAACTAACTCCCGACGATGGAACGCAATAGTGGTTTCCACAATTAAAAAAAATTCCACGTTTTCCTCATGGGGTAGCATAAAAATCGCAGCTACACCGGGCATTGCGAACGTGTCGAGGGTCGAATGGAAAGTTTCTTCGTGAGGTTCCGTAACAACACACTCGCCAGCGAAACTATGAGTCCGGCACCCCACATGACAAGCTAATCTGCATACGTGTCGAAAATGGATACACGTGGAAAGTTTTGGAGCAAACTAGATCACGACAGCGGCTTTTTACTGCTGCTGAAGTGATTGAAATGCTTCAGACTGAAGGTTTCGACATCGACGAGGATGATGAAAACGTTGAATAAAGTATCTGCAGTGAAGAAAGCTACCGGCAAGAAGGTACTGACAGTGACTGCTTCTGAGGGCTGTGAAGAGAGGGAGGGGGGTAGGCGTACACACAACGTGAGGAGAGGGGTCGGTGGGTCAAGTACAGGGAGTTTCGTTTAGTTACTTTGTATTTTGTATTTTTTGTGCTTTTTTCCCCCTAACTAACAAACGGGTCGTCTGCAGGGGAAAGCCAGGGAGAAAACAATACGTCCGGAGTGAGTTAAAAACGGAGAATAGCATCCGAACTGCTGCTGTTTGACAAGTTAATAGTGTCAGAAGCCGATTGATGTAAACCTGGAGACAACTGCTACTGCCGTTTTCCTTCCTGTAATCACTTCCTGTTCTCTCAACTTCATGTGGCGTGTGATGCCACAGAATGACTCCACCTCAAGTCATCTCCAGAGTTATTCTGAGGAGGGTCTGTCTGACATGACTTTCATTGGGAGTTAGCCCGGGATATCATTGATAGATTGATAGTCCTTAATTGGTTAAGAGAGATGGTTACTTGATATGTTAGAAGAGATTAGTTCTTGACAAAGTAAGAAAGGTGAGTTTTAATTAGTTTAAAGAGTTGGAGTCTGAACCGATTGAGAGAGAGATGAGGTATGTTTTTTGTTGTTGTTTTTTTGTTTTGTTTTTTTCGTTGTTCTTGTTTGTTTTTTGATGGGGGGATAGGGGAGGAGGTTACAAGAGTTAAGTTTTTATCTTTTGAAATGGTGGTCGGTTCAATGGAAATCGTGGAGGAATTTAAGAACTTTGAAAGGATATAAGAGGCTGGTGGTTCACAGACGGCAGTTTTGACAGATCCTGGCCCTCTGTACGCGTGGATTCACTGAGATGTTTTGGAGAAACGATGTGGCAAAACATATCTCCACAGTTCAAAATGTTGTTAACATGAAGAATATGTATAAATGCGTACGTTCTCATCCTTCAGGAGTGAACTGTTTACTGGGGTATCACATTGATATGTTCCAATCCTTAGGGCCAGATTTTCTCCTTTCTCTTTTCTTTCCTTTTTTTTCTATCTGTTGATCTCTCCTCTCTTTCTCCCCACCTCTCTGTCTGTCTGTCTATCTGTCTCTCTCTCTCTCTCAATACGGAAAAGAAGGCAAAGACTAATAATCTTTTCAGCTTTTAATTCCTTACGAGAAAAGAGAACTCTCACTCTGTATGTCTGGTTTGTTCTCAGCAGTTAAAAAAGGTAAAGAAAGAAAGAAAGGGAAAGAACGGGGAGGGGGGTGTTTGCCCAGTATCCAGACCGTCATCGTTTGACGAGGTCACAAAGGGGAAAGTGATTGAAGCCCTCGCTGTGTTTCTCTCACCGCCTCCTCCACTGTGTCCCCCGCGTCCTCCGTCACTACCTGCCCCCGGAAAGGGGATCAGGCAAGAGGGAGACAGGGCTGAAAGAAGATGGGAACGTCACTACCTGCCCCCGGAAAGGGGATCAGGCAAGAGGGAGACAGGGCTGAAAGAAGATGGGAACGTCACTACCTGCCCCCGGAAAGGGGATCAGGCAAGAGGGAGACAGAGCGGAAAGGAGATGGGAACGTCACTACCTGCCCCCAGAAAGGGGATCAGGCAAGAGGGAGACAGAGCGGAAAGGAGATGGGAACGTCACTACCTGCCCCCGGAAAGGGGATCAGGCAAGAGGAAGACAGAGCGGAAAGAAGATGGGAACGGGAAAGTCTGAGCGATCAGAGAGAAACGGGACGATATTTTTTAACCAGGGTAATGAGATTAGCAATCAACATGTTTTGTTTTGTTTTTTCACACAACCTTGTAAACAACAGCTAAATGTATTGAGATAAGAATAATAAACAATCTTTGACGTTTTGAAAGAGAAAATCTGGACAGAAGTAAAGCATCCAAAACCACATACAGTCGGATCGAAGAAACTGACATGTTCTGAGACAATCAGCGGGAATATTATGTCTGTCTGTCTGTCTGTCTGTCACACACACACACACACACACACACACACACACACACACACACACACACACACACACACGATCGATTGAGTGCAGAATAATAAAAATGGATTTTTCCCACAATCTATTTTTTCCCCAATCCGTTTAAAATCGTCCATCAGCTTCTCCAGATTTGGTCGCCCGCGTGATAAGCATGAAGCTGTTATGAAGAAAAATGGATATGAATTTGGTATTTGAAATTTACATGCAAAAGAAGAGAATAGATTTGATGAATACGCAGGGTTAAAATACGGTGAAGGACAGGGGTGTGCAGAAAGGAAAATGTGACGATACAGGGGCGCATAACGAAGTGATGAACCATGCTGACGTGTTGAAATGCTACATGCACTGCACAACACTTAGGGGGGAGAAAGCAAACGGACACAAACAACGTTGTTTTCAGCCACGTAGCCACGCTGGTTTATGGACGCAGCAGATATCAGCCATATAACTTTACAAATAAGTTTCCTGCGTAATTTTGATTGCCGCAGTTTACAGAAAGTGTGTGTGTGTGTGTGTGTGTGTGTGTGTGTGTTATGGGGTTTTAGGGTTGTTGTTTTGTTGTTGTTGTTTGTTGTTTTTTGTTTTGTTTTTTTGGGGGGCGGAGGGGGTGTTGTTTTTCTTAGGCCTGGTCACTTGGAACAGTCACATTCTACTGTGTAGAATTAGAAAGATAGTGACCGAGATAATGGCTTTTGGTGTGTTTGGTGTCGTGCTGCGAATTCTTTTTCTTCCGTTTCTGCTCTGTGTAAAAATACTTTTTTTGTTATTTTAAATCTGTTTTATCATGAATCCTGTGGTGTAAATGTGTATATCCATGTGTCTGCGTTCGCCAGTTTGTCTGTCTGTAGAAGCTGTGTGTGTGCATGTTTCTTTTTTTGTTTTGTTTTTGTTGTTGTTGTTGGTTGGGTGGTTGTTTTTGTTGTTGCTGTTGGTGTTGCTGTTGTTTTGTTGTTGTTTTTAGCTGTGAACGTACGTGTGTGTGTGTGTGTGTGTGTTTGTGTGTGTGTGTGTGTGTGTGTGTGTGTGTGTGTGTGTGTGTGTACGCGCACGCCCCTACCTGCATGCTGCCTCATCAGGCTGTCTGTCAGGAAGTGCAGCTGTGGGTGGAAAAGGGTATACCAGCAGTCCCTGGAGAAAAAAAAGAAATGATGTGATGAAACAGACAGGTGTGTTGTGTTGTGTCGTGTGACGGGTTACAGGTGTGTTGTGTTGTGTGGCGGGTTACAGGTGTGTTGTGTGGCGGGTTACAGGTGTAGTGTGTTGTGTGACGGGTTACAGGTGTATTGTGTTGTGTAACGGGTTACAGGTGTGTTGTGTTGTGTGGCGGATTACAGGTGTGTTGTGTTGTGTGGCGGGTTACACGTGTGTTGTGTTGTGTTGTGTTGTGTGGCGGGTTACAGGTGTAGTGTGGTGTGTTGTGTGACGGGTTACAGGTGTGTTTTGTTGTGTGGCGGGTTACAAGTGTAGTGTGTTGTGTGACGGGTTACGGGTGTGTTGGGTTGGGTTGTGTGGCGGGTTGCAGGTGTGTTGTGGTGTGTTGTGTGGCGGGTTACAGGTGTGTTGTGGTGTGTTGTGTGGCGGTTTACAGGTGTTGTGTTGTGTTGTGTGGCGGGTTACAAGTGTAGTGTGTTGTGTGACGGGTTACAGGTGTGTTGTGTTGTGTGACGGGTTACAGGTGTGTTGTTTGGTGTTGTGTGTCGGGTTACGGGTTATTGGGTTGTTTGGTGTGACGGGTTACAGGTGTGTTGTGTTGTGTGTCGGGTTACAGGTGTGTTGTTTGGTGTTGTGTGTCGGGTTACAGGTTATTGTGTTGTGTTGTGTGACGGGTTACAGGTGTGTTGTTTGGTGTTGTGTGTCGGGTTACGGGTTATTGGGTTGTTTGGTGTGACGGGTTACAGGTGTGTTGTGTTGTGTGTCGGGTTACGGGTTATTGTGTTGTTTGGTGTGACGGGTTACAGGTGTGTTGTGTTGTGTGTCGGGTTACAGGTTATTGTGTTGTGTTGTGTGACGGGTTACAGGTTATTGTGTTGTGTTGTGTGGCGGGTTACAGGTGTGTTGTGGTGTGTTGTGTTGTGTGGCGGGTTACAGGTATGTTGTGTTGTGTGGCGGGTTACAGGTGTGTTGTGTTGTGTGGCGGGTTACAGGTGTGTTGTGGTGTGTTGTGTTGTGTGGCGGGTTACAGGTGTGTTGTGTTCTTTGACGGGTTACAGGTGTGCTGTGTTGTCCTGTGTTGTGTGGCGGGTTACAGGTGTGTTGTGTTGTGTTTTGTGTGGCGGGTTACAGGTGTGTTGGGTTGCGTGGTTACAGGTGAAGATGTGTTGTGTTGTGTGGTTACAGGTGAAGATGAACGCCCAGGTGTGTTATGTTGTGTAGTTACAGGTGAAGATGAACGCCCAGGTGTGTTATGTTGTGTAGTTACAGGTGAGGATGAACGCCCAGTGTGTTGTGTTGTGTGGTTACAGGTGAGGATGAATGCCCAGGGTGTTGTGTTGTGTTGTGTGATTACAGGTGAAGATGAACGCTCAGGTGTGTTGTGTTGTGTGATTACAGGTGAAGATGAACGCCCAGGTGTGTTGTGTTGTGTGGTTACAGGTGAAGATGAACGCTCAGGTGTGTTGTGTTGTGTGGTTACAGGTGAGGATGAACGCCCAGGTGTGTTGTGTTGTGTGGTTACAGGTGAAGATCAACACCCAGGTGTGTTGTGTAGTGTTGTGTAGTTACAATTTAAGTGTTGTGTAGTGTAGTTACAGGTGAAGATGAACGCCCAGGTGTGTTGTGTTGTGTTGTGTGGTTACAGGTGAACATGAACGCCCAGTGTGTTGTGTTGTGTGGTTACAGGTGAAGATGAACGCCCAGTGTGTTGTGTTGTGTGGTTACAGGTGAAGATGAACGCCCAGGTGTGCTGTGTTGTGTTGTGTGGTTACAGGTGAAGATGAACGCCCAGTGTGTTGTGTTGTGTGGTTACAGGTGAAGATGAACGCCCAGCTGTGCTGTGTTGTGTTGTGTGGTTACAGGTGAAGATGAACGCCCAGGTGTGCTGTGTTGTGTTGTGTAGTTACAGGTGACGATGAACGCCCGGTGTGTTGTGTTGTGTGGTTACAGGTGAAGATGAACGCCCAGGTGTGCTGTGTTGTGTTGTGTGGTTACAGGTGAAGATGAACGCCCAGTGTGTTGTGTTGTGTGGTTACAGGTGAAGATGAACGCCCAGCTGTGCTGTGTTGTGTTGTGTGGTTACAGGTGAAGATGAACGCCCAGCTGTGCTGTGTTGTGTTGTGTGGTTACAGGTGAAGATGAACGCCCAGGTGTGTTGTGTTGTGTTGTGTGGTTACAGGTGAAGATGAACGCCCGGTGTGCTGTGTTGTGTTGTGTGGTTACAGGTGAAGATGAACGCCCGGTGTGTTGTGTTGTGTGGTTACAGGTGAAGATGAACGCCCAGCTGTGCTGTGTTGTGTTGTGTGGTTACAGGTGAAGATGAACGCCCAGCTGTGCTGTGTTGTGTTGTGTGGTTACAGGTGAAGATGAACGCCCAGCTGTGCTGTGTTGTGTTGTGTGGTTACAGGTGACGATGAACGCCCGGTGTGTTGTGTTGTGTTGTGTGGTTACAGGTGAAGATGAACGCCCAGCTGTGCTGTGTTGTGTTGTGTGGTTACAGGTGAAGATGAACGCCCAGGTGTGCTGTGTTGTGTTGTGTGGTTACAGGTGAAGATGAACGCCCAGGTGTGTTGTGTTGTGTGGTTACAGGTGAAGATGAACGCCCAGGTGTGTTGTGTTGTGTGGTTACAGGTGAAGATGAACGCCCAGGTGTGTTGTGTTGTGTGGTTACAGGTGAAGATGAACGCTCAGGTGCACGACCTGCGGGAGGAGAAGATCTGTGAGTACCACGTGATCTCCCACCGCTACCTGGTGCAGAAGGAGGGGGTCCGTTTTGCCTGGGTAGCCCCCAAACCCCGCACCGGTACCTGCATCGAGTTCAGGTGAGAGCGGCGTCTTAAGTGTGTTTGTGGGGAGGGGGGGGGGGGATGGCGGCGTGATGTGTGGGGGAGGGGAGAGTTGGGGCGTGGTGTGTGTGTGTGTGCGTGTGTGCGCGCGCGCGCGCGTGTGTGTGTGTGTGTGTGGGGGGGGTGTGAGTGCGTGCGTGTGTGTGTGTGCGTTTTCGTGTACGTGTGTGTGTGTGTGTGTGTGTGTGTGTGTGTGTGTGTTCGTTCTTTAATTCAACGTCTTTTCTCTTAAAGTGATATGACACGTGTGGTGTGTGTGTTTGCGTGAGCGCGCGCGTGCGTGTGTGCG
>NC_134881.1:47720343-47750343 GCF_041734735.1 Babylonia areolata | reverse complement strand
AGAGAGAGAGAGAGAGAGAGAGAGAGAGAGAGAGACCCCATCTTTTTCTCTCGGCATATGTGTGTGGATCAGCTGAAGGACGAAGAGTGTCATCGTTCTTGTGACGAAAGCTGGACGTCACCTGGGCCATGGAAACCGATCACCGCTGCAATAGAGCAGTACAAGCCGACAGATTCACACACCTACACACACCACCACCACCACCACCATATCCGCCGCACGCACCTGTGACAGTCAAGCACTAGTCATCACACAGGTGTGTGTGTGTGTGTGTGTGTGTGTGTGTGTGTGTGTTTGCGTGCGTGCACGACCGACACGCTCCGGGCTTGTACGCCTACGGTGTCTATGAAGCGAAAACGTCACATCAAAGACGGCTCCCCGGACAGTTTGACATATAACAGGGACACCCATGCAAATAGGACCCTGGAAGAAAAAAAACAAGAGACAGAGAAAGACGCCGATGATACCGCGGGCTGTAATGACGTCACTGCTCATTAGGATGACGTCATGGTAGTAATTTGTGGGAACAAGTGCCTGGAGTGTCAGAGCGTTCGCACCTCCCTCCCCTTCCCCCCAACACACACACACGCACACAAGCATGCGTGCGTGCGCGTATACAAAATTTAATCATGAATAACTACGCACAATTGCATAGGTAAATGCGTCAAGTTTAACCCCAAAAAGGCACAACACACACACACACACACACACACACACACACACACACAACGCACGCACACATCCCCCCCCCCCCCCCCCCCCCCACCCCCCCCCCCCCCCCCCCCTACCCACACACACACCACAAAGAAAACTCTTGAATAACTTAACGGCAGAATATATAAACAGGACTAAGACTTGAGGACGTTTTGCCAAAAAAAAAAAGGACAGCACGCTGCGGGAGGGTTTACAAAGATGACATCCATCACATGAAAAAAACAGTTCTCTTTCTTTATTCCTGTACACATCAGTTTAACAAGAGAGCAGTGAAGGGCGACAAGTACTGGTAAGCAACTCTTCCGGCATGTGGAAAATGACTTTGCAAAAATGCTTTGGAGAAAAAGAAAAGGGGAAAAAAGGTAAGGGGAAGGAGAGGAATGGGGATTTGAACCCAGTAGCCTTTCACAACTACCACTGATTTGGTCATGTCTGAGAACAAGGGGGGGGGGGATTTGAACCCAGTAGCCTTTCACAACTACCACTGATTTGGTCATGTCTGAGAACAAGGGGGGGGGGGGGGGGATTTGAATCCAGTAGCCTTTCACAACTACCACTGATTTGGTCATGTCTGAGAACAAGGGGGGGGGGGATTTGAATCCAGTAGCCTTTCACAACTACCACTGATTTGGTCATGTCTGAGAACAAGGGGGGGGGGGGATTTGAATCCAGTAGCCTTTCACAACTACCACTGATTTGGTCATGTCTGAGAACAAGGGGGGGTGGGGAGGATTTGAATCCAGTAGCCTTTCACAACTACCACTGATTTGGTCATGTCTGAGAACAAGGGGGGGGGGGGGGGATTTGAACCCAGTAGCCTTTCACAACTACCACTGATTTGGTCATGTCTGAGAACAAGGGGGGGGGGATTTGAATCCAGTAGCCTTTCACAACTACCACTGATTTGGTCATGTCTGAGAACAAGGGGGGGGGGGGGGGGGGATTTGAACCCAGTAGCCTTTCACAACTACCACTGATTGGTCATGTCTGAGAACAAGGGGGGGGGGGGATTTGAACCCAGTAGCCTTTCACAACTACCACTGATTTGGTCATGTCTGAGAACACGGGGGGGGGGGGGGGGGGGGATTTGAATCCAGTAGCCTTTCACAACTACCACTGATTTGGTCATGTCTGAGAACAAGGGGGGTGGGGGGGATTTGAACCCAGTAGCCTTTCACAACTACCACTGATTTGGTCATGTCTGAGAACAAGGGGGGGGGGGATTTGAATCCAGTAGCCTTTCACAACTACCACTGATTTGGTCATGTCTGAGAACAAGGGGGGGGGGGGGATTTGAACCCAGTAACCTTTCACAACTACCACTGATTTGGTCATGTCTGAGAACAAGGGGGGGGGGGGGATTTGAATCCAGTAGCCTTTCACAACTACCACTGATTTGGTCATGTCTGAGAACAAGGGGGGTGGGGGGGATTTGAACCCAGTAGCCTTTCACAACTACCACTGATTTGGTCATGTCTGAGAACAAGGGGGGGGGATTTGAATCCAGTAGCCTTTCACAACTACCACTGATTTGGTCATGTCTGAGAACAAGGGGGGGGGGGGGGGATTTGAACCCAGTAACCTTTCACAACTACCACTGATTTGGTCATGTCTGAGAACAAGGGAGGGGGGAGGATAACATGTGGAGTGATGGCCTAGAGGTAACGCGTCCGCCTAGGAAGCGAGAGAATCTGAGCGCGCTGGTTCGAATCAGCTCAGCCGCCGATATTTTCTCCCCCTCCACTAGACCTTGAGTGTGGGGCTGGGCGCTAGTCATTCGGATGAGACGATAAACCGAGGTCCCGTGTGCAGCATGCACTTAGCGCACGTAAAAGAACACACGGCAACAAAAAGGTTGTTCCTGGCAAAATTCTGTAGAAAAATCCACTTCGATGGGAAAAATAAATAAAACTGCACACAGGGAAAAAAAAAATGAGTGGCGCTGTAGTATAGCAACGCGCTCATCCTGGGGAGAGCAGCCCGAATTTCACACAGAGAAATCTGCTGTGATAAAAAGAAATACAAATACAAATAGAAGAATAGATTTGTTAAACGAACGGTAGTTAATAATCGATCGATCATTGCACCTGGCGCATGGGGGAGTGGGTGGAGGGGAGGGGGTCCAGAAGTTTTTTGGGGAAAGTTCAAATGCGTTCACAAGACGAACTGTCAGTTCAGATGTACTTACAGTCCAAGCACTGAGACAGACAGGTGAAGTGTTGTGTTGTGTAACATTTACCTGGATCTACAAACAAGTGCAATCCCCAGCTCGTTAACCAAATGACTGGATGACAACGTGGTGGAGCAAAAGAAAATAATGTAGGCTACTCTCCCGTCGTTTTGGAAATGACTGGGCAGAGATTCTTTAAAGAAAAAAGGGGGTGAGGGGTGGGAGGAGGGTGTGGGGTTAAAACCTTCAAAGACAGCACCGAGTTTTAGTTTTTTGGTCTGTCTGTTACTGGAGTGCTTGTTTGTGTGGAAGTACGGATCGTGTTGAAATGCACCTGAGGATTTTGTTTATGTAGTTGTGGGTGCTTTCGTGTGTATGTATGCTCATTGCCACGACCGTTTGGGTTTTTACGTCAACACACCTTGTTGTCATTCACAGAGACAGACAGATAGACAGAGACAGAGAGAGAGATGGGGGGGGGGGGGGGGGGGGGGGGGGGGGGGGGGGGGGGGGGGGGGGGCATAGGGTATGTATGTATATGATATGGACATTTGTTTTTCCTTCCTGTGTTAATTTAAACGGCGTGGCAGATGTGCTGTGACGCACATGACCATGTTTTGCTGACAGTAAGGTAAACACCACCCATTCCTTCACTCATACAAACCTTCACACTTTACACCTGCATAAGAAACAAGTGAATTTACATTCGAAGCGGACTTTAGACGTAACGTTTGTCAAACTGCGTTCATAAACAACCGTGAAATCCTCACTGTCACCTTTATGACTGTACAATAGCAAAGACAAACAGGCCAATTCTTGAAGAAAAAAAACCCACAAAAAAACAACAACAAAGAAAGCTTTCATGTTTTTAAAAGAAAGATTGAAAAGTACAAGGCTCGGATAATCCGCGTCTCTTTTGAGGAGAGAATGAAAACTTCACGACTGAGGTACCACTTAATGCAAATTAGGATTGTTTCTTACAGAAGCCGACAAGTGACGAAGTCCTGAGAGATGGTGTTTGAGGGGATGGTGGGTCTCCTGCTGGCTTTCATTCAAAATGAGCAGTTTGTTTTAACCGTCGTTGGCGTCACAAACGTGAGCGGAATGGTGGTCGTCAGGTACACGTGTCGGTTCGCCAGAAATTCAAGTGGGTTGGGGGTTGGGGTTCGTGTCATTTTTTTTCCCCTGATTGTATTTGTTTTTGCTCAATCAACATATCCTTTTTGGCACAATTTTTGTCGGTGTATTTCAAAGAAACACTATCATAGTACGAGGCCACTTTCAGTACTCTCTGTCTCTGTGTGTGTATGTGTGTGTGTGTGTGGGGGGGGGGGGGGGGGGCGGAGGGGGGAGAGGTCTGGCAGAGAGAGGGAGAGGGAGAAGTACGTAAAATCTAGATAATAAAAAAAAAATGTCCCTGGAAAATAACCACTTACCAGGTTGAAAGGCGTTGGACACGGACATCACAAACTTTCAGCCAGGTACGATTGCTCCTTCCCTCGTGTGCAGTTCCACGATCCATGAACAGAACAGCAACAGTTCTGTTCGGCTACAGTCCGATAGTCAGACGTGTCAGTAGTCCCACTATGCATATTTTCGGACTATCGAACGTCGGACAAAAAGAAGAAAAAAAAAAGTTGTGTCAGACTCATGTCACGTCGGTATATTGTCCTGTCGGATCATTGCCACGTCGGACCATCGCCTTGTCAGACTTCTAAACGTCGGGCAACTGCCACGTCGGATTATTAATCGTCGGACTGATGACACGTCGGACTATTGACTCGTCGGACTATCGAGATGACACAGTTCTGTCCCGTATCTTTGACATTTTACTGCTGTGCCGAGTGCCGGCACTGTCGCGATGCTGGGTTGCTTTAGCGATGATAACGTGTCTACGTCTGCACCGGTTCCATTGACTGCGGAACGTTCACACCGCTAAGCAAACTTAAAGCTGCAAAGGTCGCTCATGCAACGCAGCCCAGAAAAAAACAAAACAAACAACAACAACAACAACAACAACAACAAAAACACACCTGTACTCAGTGACTTCACGGCCTGATCGGAAAACGCAGACCCATAATGTACAGCAAATGTGTCAACAGAAACATTACGTCACGGCTCTGTCAGTGTCAGGGGGTAGGCTGATAAAGTGATGGTGTCGTAAGCATAGTGTGAGACGACGTTTGCATTTTGAGTAAAGTGAACTGTGATAAAAAGGACCGGCGACAGCCGTAAGTAAGATGCATAACCTCTTGGTGAAGCTGTGACTCAGGAATAGCTATTGTTGTACTCTGAGAGCGACGGACACTGGATTTAGAGCGCACGCTTTTGTTTCCCGGCGGTTGGAACTGTGTGGAGTGTGGTGCCTCTATCGCCGTGTATTCCTCACTCAGAAACTCCCTTTTCCTCAGAGCGTGTCCCTGGTGGCAGCTATGTCTACAAGGCATAACTCACGGCCCTGGGTCGGCCCCTCAAATTGATATATCAGTCACAGTGTAAAGACTTATTATCTTTTCCGACTCTTTCTGCTCTTGAAGCCATTTCTGGCCACGACAAAAACCGCAATATTCACGAGTAGTGTACTTCCCTTACAGACAATCGATGCAACATTGCGCTTGCGAAAAGGTACTAGGCTGACAGCAACGAGGTGATATGTCCATTTCGCCAAGAATGCCACGAAGGAGAATATACCTTGCACCGTTTTCGTGCATACGTCAAGAACCTCTGGCAAGAAGAATGGAACAGTCAAACAGCGAACACACTTAATCTAATCCGTCATAACTTAAAAAAGAAGGTCTTTACAACTAGTGTCAGAAAACCGTGAATAGTGTATATAATGTTGCAACACCCACCTTATATCACAGATTAACAAAACTTTACAGTTGGGCCAACAGCAAAGTGAGAGCTGTGTTATCAGGGGTTTCTCAATTGCAATGGAAAATCATTTACAGCTTCGTCGTTTATGAAGGACTATGATTCACAAACTAGGAGGCAAAATTGCACTGGTTCTCAGTGCTGCAGCCTTGAGGGCTAGGTGACCATTGTAAACCATTCCAACGCCGACTGTCTTAAAACCCTCTTTGTCGAGAGAGTCGGGATGTAACTTGGGCAAGACACTCTCCACTATAATCAAATTCTAGCCCAGATAGTCGGGACAGCAGTTACCTCCTCTGCTGTTCTGGTGGTCGTAGTCGACCACGGCTGACTACCATATATATAATGTTATGCAGGTTGTATCCTCGTCACTCCCTGTTTTACTAACTCCTGCCTTAAGGCTGAAGAGGCTGTGTGGTGCACTCCGGGCCGTGACCTCTTCAGCATCAGACACACTTTGATAGCATGCTGGGGAGTACAGGATATTGTACTGGGCTTTTTTTTTTAAAGGCAGACTTCAAGAATACCCTATTTCCCCCCTGATGCGATTTTTAAGATTCTAAAAGAAGTCAGATGTGTGTGTGTGTGTGTGTGTGTGTGTGGTTGTTGTTGTTGTTTTACTTTGATCTGATCTTTTCGTGGTTGACAGATGGTTTTATTTTTTTAAGATTGGTCTTTTGGTTTCAGGGAAGTTGTGGTTTTAGTTTCCAATATTGGTTATTATTTCATTTACACGTACTGCTTATAGATGCGTTACATCCCAGGGTCTCCGTGGTCAAACAGGCCAAAGTCCGTTGTCCTTCTCTCTTTCTCACCTCTGTGTGTGTGTGTGTGTGTGTGTGTGTGTGTGTGTGTGTCCTTCTTTTGTTTTGTTTTTAGGTTTGTTTGTCGTTTTGTTTATTGGATGTTTCTGGTGGTTGTTTAGCTGACGATGGGTTTTCGGGTCATCGGTTACAGACGTTTAAAATACATTGTCTGTGCCACAGACAGCTGAAAAGCAACATGTCCGAACCATGCTAGCTTTCTCGGTGTGGCAGAAAGCATTATTTCTTTAAAAGGACGCTTGCGCGCGGGTGTGCGCGCTCGCACACACACACACACACACACACACACACACACACACACACACACACACACACACACACACACACACATACGCACGCACACACCACCACCACCACCACCACCATCACCACCACCACCCTCACCACCAAACCTCACCACCCCACACAACACAGTAACACACTTCCACTTGTTTCAAACATCAAGACAAAGAGTTGCTCGTGACCCCAGACTGCAGAAAACCAAACCCAAAACAATTCACATCTGTCTCAGGGGAAAAACAACAACAACAACAACAGACGAAGTTCCATTGTCACCAGCCGTCCTGTCTGCCATAAATAGTGTGCATGTTTGTGCTGCCTGTTGGCAGTGTTCACGTGTTTGGTGTGTCAGCCATGTGGCGGGGTGCACGTGTGAAAAACACTGCCCCTGTCTTGTTGTCGGTGGCAGCCGATTTAATGGTGCCGCTGTTTGTTTGTTTTGCAGACCTTTGTCAGTTTGTTCAGTCTGTCTTGCCAACAGGCTGCGTGGTTTCAGGTGGCTGTGGTGTCTTGTCTTGTCTTGTCTCGTCTTGTCTATTACTCACTGACTTTCCCTGGTTTGTCTTTAATCCATTCATCCCAAGGGAGGCTACCAGCCTCCGCAGGTACCTCTGCCATATTGATGCCTGTGGTGGTGATTTTAACGACCAATTGGCGACCTGCCATTACGGTCAAGTTGTTCGTGGCTGTGGTCTTTCCCGTGAAGAGTGGTGTGGTCGAGGCGATACTGACGCGGAAAGACGAAAAATATTCCCTGAAAATGATTGCTTTTTTCTTCTTCTCCAGATTGACACGTGGGAATACAGTCGGAAATATTATTGAAGTCAGTCCCCTTTGTTTTTGCAGTTTGTGCGTATGAAGGAACGTGTACACCGTTTTAATGAAACGAACTTTGATGTTAGGGGCATTGCTCGAGCTCAGAGTTAATAAGTCAAACAAACAAACAACAAGAATTAGATTGTTTTTAATCAAAAGATCTAACCTTCGTTGTATCCGTGTTTGTATTCTCTCTCTCTCTCTCTCTCTCTCTCTCTGTGTGTGTGTGTGTGTGTGTGTGTGTGTGTGTGTATCATTCCCTTCCCTCTCTCTCGGTCTTTGTCCATCTGTCTGTCTATCCCTATCTCTCATTCTCTCTCTCTCTCTTCTCTCTCTCTCTCTGTCCCTCCATTCCCCCCTCCCCCCTCCACACAACACATACACGCACTCGCACAGGAACATATGTATGAAAGAGTGAGAGAGAGAAATCATTTACAATTGAATTAAAAACCTGAACAGGGTTCATCGAAGCTGTTGCATATGTACATCTCTCTCTCTCTCTCTCTCTCTCTCTCTATATATATATATATATATATATATATATGAGACACAAAGGAATGCAAAGTCGGTCGAGAAATACCAAAAAAAGGACTCATTTCCAGTGTGCACCCCTTACAAGCAGAAACGCTTCACACACACAGACAAAAAAAAAAGACATTTTCTTTTCTTTCTTTTTTTCTTTTTTGGTCCCCTGTCTTAACAGCAGAGTGTGAAATGAGCAAAGCAAAGATCAACAGGTAAGGTGAGTTACCTTTTTACCACCTGCAATGTCTGTCAGTCGCCTCCCTTTTCTCTCTGAAGCTGTCCTCTGCCCGGGATCCCCCTGTGTCTTGTGAGCTGAAGGTGTTCGGCGGACACACCCCGAGGACGGACCCCTCGCCCCCCCCCCACCCCCTCACCCCCGCTCCACCCCGACCCCACCCCCTCCACACACACCTTCCTCCCCAAACAAACCAGCATCGTCCTCGTACTTTGTGAGGGGAGGTTGGGGACGGGAGTGGAGGTGGGGGGTGGGGGCTGTATTTGCGTGTCGTTTTGCTTTCCTTTTGCGTGGCGGAGTGAGGTGGGATTTTTATTTAAAAAAATTTTTTTTTAACATAGAGACTATCTGACAGAGACAGGGGGAAAGAGAGTTCTAGTCCCCCCCCCCGCCCCCCCCCCCTCTCTCTCTCTCTCTCTCTCTGGGAGGAAGGTGGCAGAATGGTTAAGACACTCGTCTGCCAATACAGAGTCCGTGAGGGTCTGGTCGGGTTCGAATACCGTTCTCGCCCTTTCTCCCAAGTTTGACTGGAAAATCAAACTTAGCGTCTAGTCGTTGGGATGAGAAGTTAAACCAAGGTCCCGTGAGCAGCTTGCACTTGGCGCGCTGAAAAAGAACCCATGGCAACAGAAGAGTTGTCCTCTGGCAAAATTCCGTGGAAGAAATTCACTCTGATTGGTACACATATTATTTATGCGCTAAAGGCCAGACTGAGAGTTCAGTTATGTTGCTGGTCAGGCATCTGCCTAGCTGATGTGGTGTAGCGTGTATGGATTTGTCTGAACGCTGTGACACCTTCTTGAGAAAGTGAAACTCTGTGTGTGTGTGTGTGTGTGTGTGTGTGTGTGAGTGTTAACAACAACAGCAACTTCAATGTACAGGATATTAAAAACAGGGGGAAAACACCAACTGATCCATGACTAAGCAAACTGTTATTTGTTTTTTTCCCCAGCTACCAGTGTAACCATTCTAAAATCCTAAAAACTTTACGGTGGACATGACGTTGATGACGACATGTAACAGATGACGTATGTGTATATCTTTCAGGGCCACTGTGATCGAGCAGTCGGACGTCTGGTTCAAGGATGAAGGCGGGCTGACCAAGGTGATCTGTGAAGAACGTAAGTACGTCATTTGTGGATGTGCGTCATTTTTTGGACTAACGTGACGTCATTGATATTTGAGGCGCCCATTCAAAAAGAATACTCAAGACGTTGTTTCGCACGATAAAGTAGTACTAAATAACTAAGAAAGAAGAGGCACGGCCTTCAAGACTCATTTGTGATATGCACTTTGTTCTGATCCAGCGGGAATCATAAGGGGGGAAAAGAGACTAAAAATGGTTTAAAATATGTTCTGCAAATATATTATTGCAATATATATTTGATCTACAGCGAGCAACACGGGTTCATACAAGGTCGATCCTGCTGTACGTAGCTCCTTGATGTGTTAGATTCGTGGACGAAGAGCCTGGACAACGGTGGTTCACTTGACGTAATCTACATGGATTACCATAAGGACCGTCCCCCACCGTCGTCTGATCTCCAAGATCGAAGCTTTCGGAGTGACAGGGAGAGTACTAAGGTGGATCCAGGATTTCTTGTCAGAGAGAAAGCAGAGGGTGGTCGTGGATGGAGCATCGTCGCAGCAAGCTGATGTCACAAGTGGGATACCCCATGGGACCGTTCTGGGACCCTTGCTGTTTGTGATGTACATCAACGATCTCCCCAGTAGAGTGGATAGCACGACCCGACTGTTTGCTGACGATACGAAGATTTTCACAAGGAGTGAGCAGCAAACGTCAACAGAGACCCACCAGGATTATTTGGACAGACTCCAACAGTGGTCAAGTGAGTGGCCTCGTAGATTTCATCCTGGGAAATGTAGTGTTTTTAAGCTAGGCAACTACAAGTCTGAATCCATTTACTACATGAGAGGGAAGACAAACAACGGAGACGACTTCAGCCTGGCACTTGCAAAAAGAAATGTGGAAAAGATCTGGGTGGCTTCATAGACGGTAAGCTTGACTTCAAGGCCCACGTAGCAAGCATCACCTCGAAGGCGAAAAAAGTGGTCGGAATCATCAGAAGAGCCTTTGGTTTTCTTACTGAGGACGTGTCCGTACAACTGTTCAAGGCACTGGTGCGATCGATTCTTGAACACGGACACTCAGTCTGGAATCCCCAATTGAAGAACCTCTGCAGAGAAGTCGAAGATGTTCAGAAACGCGCCACAAAGCTCGTCGGATCATTGAGGGACAAGGGGTACTCAGAGAGGCTGGCCACGCTCAAACTGCCCAGTTTAGAGCACAGAAGGAAACCTACATATTAATATGTCCATGGCGTATACAAGACGGACAAGCCACAGTTCACGCTCTCCAGCAACAAAGCGAGCAGAGGACACAGCCTGAAACTGAGCAAGGTCCATTGTCGACTCAACATTCGGAGTACCTTCTTTGCGGAGCGGGTCATCAACCCTGGAATGGTCTCCCAGAAGAGATGGTGACAGCCCCAACACTAGCTGCTTTCAAGGGCCGCTTGGACACTCACTGGGCCAGTATTCCCACCCTTTACGACCCAGAGTGCTACCACTAGTCTGAAGTCCACGAGTCTTAACCATGCATGCAAGTGTTTAGTGACGAGCCCAGAACGGCGAACAGGCCACTACCAGGCCTCAAGCGTCTATCAAGATTAAGATCGAGATCAAGATTATAATATTGTCATCTACTTATCATTAAGTTTGAGGGGGAAAAAACATCGTAGCGGCTTCGAACTATGCATCTTCGGGTCGAAAGCAAGTAGATTTATTCACATCGCTTATGCGCATCTGCCAATGAAGAACCCAAATTTATTCTAATGGTGTTTTGTTTTTTGTTGTTGTTTTTTTTAGTTTGTTGTTAGTTTTCGTGTAGTAGTAGTTTTTTTCTTCTTCTTTTTTGTTTTGTTTTCTTTTGTTTTTTTAGTGCGATAAATTGTTTACTGTATTCGAGGTGATAACACTGTTTAAATCATATTGTTTTGGAGTATCTCTTTTGTTTCTGCTTTCCAGGTGAGTCAAAATAAGATGGTGCTTTTATGTATGGTTACACTGTGATAGTAATATGAGACATATTAAGTTACGGCATTCATCGCTTTAGTTCAAAGTTACGTATTCGTATGAAACTGAAAGTTTTGACTGAAGGCACTTTGATTTGCGTCCGCACAAATTTCACCGCTGTACGTCGTGAATACAGTGTTATTAAAAACGTTGATATGTCTTGAAGGTTCGCTATATCATGTTTGTTTGTGTTTTTTTCCACTCGTACTTCTGGGGAAAAAACTCCTAGTAAATTCTATTTTCATTTGTAGGTGCAACAGTTATGCTATTCTTCATTTAAATTATATTACCGTTGAATGAAATTCTGCTGGAAGATGAAATTTACCCAATGGCCTCCCCCTCTAACCCTCCCCCCCCCTCTCTCTCTCTCTCTCTGTGACTTTATCGTTTGTCGGACAGTATGCAGCACACGTATGCGCGCGCGTACTCTGCATGTATTGGTTCTCTTATTCAAAGTGATTTATCATTAGAGACATCAGTAATTCCGGATGGCAAGAGCCATCAAACTTTGGGGTGTTTGCTGATACTTTACTATCTGTTCCTGCATGCGGGATAGCCACGCGTGTGTGTAAGTACACAGATACACATGTACAAGCGTGCGCGCGCGCGCATACACACACACACACACACACACACACACACGCTCGCACGCATGCACACACACACACAAACACACACACACACACACACACACACACACACACACACGCTCGCACGCGCACACAGAGAGAGAGGAGAGACGGGAGGGGAATCATTTCGTTGAACGACGGAAGGACAAAGGGCACATCTCTGTTTCTACCTGAAGTGTGCAGGTTTTTATTGTTGATACAGGTGTTATAACTTTGGCGTGGACAACGCACACAGATTTACTTGTACACCCCCCCCCCCCCCTCCTTTCCCCCCTCTCCGCCCGCACTTCCACTCACACACACACGCGCGCGCGCGCGCGCGAGTCAGTCTTAACGGAGTGCATGATAATATTCTCTCTCTCTGTCTCTCTCTCTCTCTCAAGGACAGTTTGGCAGAATAGGCCATGACTATAATCTTAATCCTTGAATATAAAACGTTTTGAGTTCTGAGTCTCTGTCTCTCTCTATCTCTCTGTCTCTCTCTCCCTCTCTCCCTTCGCTCCCACCCACGTACCCCTAACCCCTTCCCCTCAGTGATGGATAGTAGTTCCCGTTCAGTCAGAAACCACACCCTTAATCGGCGACACGGCCAAGGGGATTGTTCTTTCCCTTGTGGACTGAGACGTTGACAGGAAGCAGGGGAGTGAGATGGAGTGAGGCCAGGGACTGTGACACTGCTGTTGTGGCAGAATGATCAAGACGCTCATCTGGCGTCCATGGTCCACGAGGGCCTGGTTTGGAATATGTATGCACTGGAGGCCTGACAAAGCGCGTTGGGTTGTGTTGCTGGTCAGCATCTGCCTAGCAGATGTGGTGTAGTGAATACAAGGTTAAGATCTAAGTGGCTAGTAAGTGAAACTGGACAGAAAGTGGAATGGCTTTGACAGACCATCTTCGTTTTTTAAATCAGTATGTTCTGCATTATGTATGTTTTAGCCGCTTTCCAAAGACCCGTTGTATATTATCAAATGTCGTTCTCACAGTGAAAGAACGCTCGCGCGCGCATTCAGAAGTGCAATGCATGCATGCACGCACGAAAGCGGGAGAGATGTATGGAGTCAATCAGTCAGACAGTGTATGTTAGCGGCAACAGAAGTGCTGACAGATTGAAGTCTTGATGCCCGCGCTAGCATTGTGTGGCTGAGTAAACGCTTTCTCCAAACTACCCGTGCAAGAGTTAAGAAAGAAAGAAAACAACAGTGTGTGTGTGTGCGCGCGCGCGCGTTTGTGTGTGTGCGTGCGTGCATGTGTGTATGTGTCGTCAGAACAAACACGCACTTGGGGACGAGTAAAGAAAACAAGCATCATCGCTATTCCCCAAACACGACAGTCCCACCACAACACCCCCGCCACTTCCCCGTTATTATCGACGAAAAAAACTGAATGAAAAATTATAACCACTCCGTGTGTGTGTGTTCAAATCGCCGGGGAATGGAATTCTTTGATTCAACGGTAGAGCCTTTCCGACTTTGGACAAGACCCATTAGATTTCGCATGCTGTGCATAATTTCAGCCCAACTGTCATGTGCAGGCAATTATGTTTTTTTGATGACAGATATGGGCAGACAGACCGAGAGACACACACGGATACAGGCGGACAGACAGACAGTGTGAAACCTGCGCACCCCTTTCATAGCTTGTACAACGGGTCGTGGGTGTGGAAAAGGGGGCTTCCTATCGTGTGTGTGAAAATCTGCGGGCTTTATGTAGGCAGTGGATGCAACAACATGCGAAATTCCGCGTAATTCATACTTCTCCGGACAATCACGCCAATGTTTTTTCCGCCCTGCATTCCTTTAAAAAAAAAAAAAAAAAAAAAAGCAAGCGAGATCGCAATGGTAAGCTGTTTGACATGGGTCAAAGAGAGCTCCATCTTTCAAGACAACGCGTTATTTTTTATTCTAAAACTGATTGTAGCGCGTGCACAACCTTCGGCGCTCCTGACTCACTACAAGATTTATTGTATTTCCGTGCATATACCCGCGAAAATGTGTGTGTGTGTGTGTGTGTGCGCGCGCGCGCGCGCATGTATATGTGTGTGGTGTTTTTGTTTTTTGGCGTTGTTTCTTGCATCACATATGTAATGATTAGGGTGCCAAGTTTATTTCCTGGTCCCACGCGCGAAAAATGGAATACATTGTTGAAAAGTTTCCTGTGTCGTGAGAATGTTACATTGTGCAGTATTTGTACTTCTCGGTTTTCTTTCTTTCTTTCTTCTCCTTCTTCTTCTTCTCATTCTCCCTTCCTCCTCCGTCTTGTTCTCCCCCTTCTTGTTCTTCTTGTTCTCCCCCCCCTCCTTTTTCTTCCCCTCCTTTTTGTTCTCCCCCTTCTTGTTCTTCTTGTTCTCTTTTTCTGTTCTTCTTTGTCCCCTCCTTGTTCTCCTCCTCCTTGTTCTCCTCCTCCTTGTTCTTCTTCCCCTCCTATTTCTCCTTCTACTCCTCCTCCTTCTTCTTCTTCTTCTACCCCACTGACAGTGCAGACCTGTATGGTCGACAGGGGATGGAAGTTGACACGAACTTATAAAATCACACCATAAAATGTCATGATCATACAGTGATGGTGATTGATGACACAATTATGGTGGTACAATAGTGGTGATATAGGTTCGATGATGGTGATGACATGATGATGATTATGATGATGATGGTGAATATATTGACAGGATGATGATCACGATACAGGTTCGATGATGGTGATGGCATGATGATGATATATTGACATGACGATGATGACACAGGTTCAATGATGGTGATGGCAAGATGATGATGATGTTATAATGACGATGGTCATATATTGACCTAATGATGATGATGTGATGACGATGGTGGTATATTGACATGATGATGATAATGATGATACAGGTTCGATGATGGTGATAATTATACTGACGATGATGATGATACTGGTTCGGTGATGGTGATGGCATGATGATGATTATATAATAACGATGTGATAATATACTGGCGATGATATAATGTCGAGGATGATGAAATGATTGAAATACAAATGATGATGATGACGATGATACAAGGACAATAATATTGATGCAATGACGATGATACAACGACGACAAAGTTAACACGATCAAAATGATACGACGACGACGCTGTGATGATGATGATGGTGATGACCGCACTTGCGATAGCCAACCAGTGTGTCCATGTCCACAAACGCATCCAGGCAGTGTTGTTAAGGAAGCGGTCAGCACAAAGTGAGTTGCATTTTCAGTGTTTGTTTTTTTTGTGTGTTTTTTTTTACTGCGATGGGAAGTCATTTACAGCTTAGTCTTTTGTGAAGAACTATGACTTTCAAACTGGAAGGCAAAATTGCACTTGCTTTTAGTGCTGCAGCCTTGGGGGCGAGTTGGCCTCCCCCAACCCCGACTGTTCTAAAGACTTCTTGGCCGAGAGAGTGGGGATGTAACTTGGGCAAGACACCCTCCACTATAATCAAATTCTAGCCCAGATAGTCGGGACAGCTGTTGCCTCCTCTGTTGTTCTGATGGTCATTGTCGGAAACGACTGACTATCATACATACATACCGGTGCAACGGTAGCACTTACATAGCGGTGACTGTGCCGTGTGGGCTGACCCTGAACCTGACCCATGACTCCTAAAACTGCACGCAGGACGGTGTGTGTGGACAGAGGTGACGTGACACCTGACCCTGACCCTGACCCATGACTCCTAAAACTGCACGCAGGACGGTGTGTGTGGACAGAGGTGAGGTGACACCTGACCCTGACCCATGACCCACAACACTGCACGCGGGACGGTGTGGGTGGACAGAAGTGACGTGACACCTGACCCTGACCCATGACCCCTAACACTGCACGCGGGACGGTGTGGGTGGACAGAGGTGACGTGACACCTGACCCTGACCCATGACCCCTAACACTGCACGCGGGATGGTGTGGGTGGACAGAGGTGACATGACACCTGACCCTGACCCCTAACACTGCACGCCGGACGATGAGGGTGGACAGAGGTGACGTGACACCTGACCCTGACCCTGACCCATGACCCCTAACACTGCACGCGGGACGGTGTGGGTGGACAGAGGTGACGTGACACCTGACCCTGACCCCTAACACTGCACGCCGGACGATGAGGGTGGACAGAGGTGACATGACACCTGACCCTGTTGCTGCTGATGGCCTGTTCCGTCATTTGGGAGCAGGGATGGGAGTGGGGGGAGGGGTGCAGAGGGCAGGGTGTGTGTGTGAGGTGGGGGTGAGGGGCGGCAGGTACCTGGAGTCTGCTTGGAACGTTCCCCCTGATGGGTACACCTCTCTCTCTCTCTCTCTTTACCTCTGCACACACACACACACACACACACACACACACACACACACACACACACACACACACACACACACCACTACTCCACCAGTTTTGATGTTTGAAAATATTATTATTGTTACTACCTATATGGCGCCTATATTCGGTGAGAAAGCAAACCCTAATCACTTTACGAACAGTCATTTTGCACAGCAGATTGCCTACCTGGGTACAGCCGACTGACAGCTGCCTTTGGGAGCTCATCATTCGTTCCCTGTGTCGTTCAGACACGCTTCAATCACGGACACGTATACACAAGCATAATTAGAGTGGGTTTTTCTTCAGAACTTTGTCAGGGACAACCCTTTTTGTTGCCATCAGTTCTTTAACGCGCGCTGTGTGCAAAAAGTGGCAGCGTTATTCTGGACTCGTTGAACTCTTAACAGTTATTTAGGAAGGCCGGCAAAAAGAAAAATTACAGTAATTTCTAATTCTTTGAGAGAACAAAGACGCACAGAAGTATTTTGGTTGTAACTTTCGAAGATCTGGTGACCTGTGTGGAACTCAGCGCAGGTCGTTTTCATCAGCTGATGGGGGAAGGTGGGGGGAACGGAGGCGTTTTTTTTTTTTTTGGGGGGGGGGGGGGGGGGGGGGGACGGTGGGGATGGAGGGGAGGGAGGTTCAGTCTCCGGTAGCGTAGTGAAACAGTGCGTTGTTGGTAGATTGAAGGAGGGGGGGAGGGGGGACTGTGGAGTCTGGACTATGCGGAGCTGTCCACCTTTCGGTTTGACATTTACCTTTTACCCCTGTGTGTGGTGGATGGAGGGTGTGTGTGTAGGGGGTTAAGGGGGTGGAGGGACAAGATGAGCGTCAGGAACAGCGATGAACTCGTTGACTTTTTCCTCTCTCTTGAGCATGTTGGGGGGAAGGAGGGGGGGGGAGAGTGGGGATGGTAGGATGTTTTTTTTCTTCATCTGGGTTTTTTCTTTTGGGGCGGGGGGGGGGGGGGGGGGGGGGCGTTGGGGGGTCGTGACTTCGCTGCCTTGGTGCATGTTCTTGTGCTGAAAAATATGTTACCCTTTTTTTTTCTTTTGTCTCTTTTTTTTTGGGGGGGGGGGGGGGGGGAGGGGAATTGGGGGAAGCAGCTTACCGAATGAACGTGTTCTTAACTGTAGATGCTTGAAAAGGATGTAGCAGTTACTTGGACGAGGGGAGGGGGAAAAGAAGAAATTAAGGAACGTTTGGGGATGGTTTTTGTGTGCCCTTTATGTATCTGTATATCAGGTGACTGGAAACGCCGTGAGCAGTTCTGGCTTGATATTGGTTGCCTTTGTCTCAGCCCTGAAATGGCTGGGCTTATAAACCATGTCACTGGATTTGATTTGTCTTTCTGTCAACACACAACACAGTAAGATGCCTCAAGTCTTATATCAAGGAGCAAAAGATGCTATGCGAGGGTTTTCTTTGTCTCTTGTTGTTAATCAAAGGAGCATGCTGTACATACATGTTTCATCATTTTGCTGTGCTGTTTATTCGTTCCAGTCGACTCCCCCACTTCTGCAAACGTTACCTTCGAAGATCTGACGCCAGCGGAGAACGGTCAGTTTACCCTTGCTGTGTACAGCCGTCCTAGGCAGCGCCTTATGCACGAATGATAACCATAACCACGTTCTTGTCGTCCTTTCAGGAGACCCTATGGCATCGGAGGTGATGGTTTTCGGGCAGGAGTGACTGATAACTCCGGGTCAGGGGTTTTTTCTCGTGTTTCACGTGCAGAGAAAAACCCTTGACTGGGTGTCCATGACTTTTGGCCTCACGAAAACCGCCACCTTGGTTGAAGCCTCGTCTGTGACGGGTCTTTATTAATTGTTGATGTAGCATGGTATACCTTTTGAGTTACAGTGTGAATAGAGTGATTTTCTTAACCTTCATGGACAGAGTAAAACATACACTGCCTGAATAATTGTGTATTCAAATTAATGATTGTTTCATACTCATTCAAAAATTGTTTTAGTTTTTATACACGTGGATTTGTCATCAACGAAGTGGTAAATCGTCTTCAACGTTTATAACTTTTTTTATTGTGACTGATGCATATGCGCCTCCTTTTGGTGAATCGGCTTCAAAATGAACAACTATGATTCATGCACATGCACGACAAAAAAGGCATAAATTGCTACTGTAACTTACTACACTGCTCGTAAAAGTCACATAAATACTACACTGGTCGTAAAAATCACATAAATAATAAGTTTGACAATTTTGACACAACACCTCACAGATCATTGATGTGAAAAAGATCGCATTGAATGATTTGACATGAAAATTATATTGCACCCTAGTATTACTTTATGAATTTATCAGACGATTACTCTGTTCATGAAGGAAAATTTCTCATTCCATCACGGAGATTATAATTTAGACCCTCGGAAAAAACAATAATCCGTTATGATAACAATTTATTACGCAAATTTTCGCGTGGTTGACGTTCCTTTTCTAACCATACGTATGATGTTTGAAGGGTAAGTCAGCATGTTGAACAGCATGTCTTTCTTCAGCGTGTTATCTCTTGCCTAGCTCATTAACCCAGCATATGGTATTTTGACGTTTTGTATTAAGATTAACAGTATCTTTTTTAATACAAAAACCTAAGTTTGTGCATGTATTGATTAACTGTGCATTTTCTAGTCAGTTGTCAAAGGCAATATAACTGTTGTAAAACCAGTCTTTTCTGCACTGACAGAATATGTTTTAACCAAACTGATTTATTGTATGGTCAGCGTGTTTTGTAACAGTAGTAAGTCATAGATACATATAGAAAAAAACAACTTAATACATAAAATAGTAGTCTGCTATCTTCTAATTTCATATATATTTTAAACTTCTTTTGCTTTTTGGTCGTGTCGCTTTTTTACGAAACTAATATCTACGTGTGTCCTGGCGTGTACTTAAGGTCTCGCGCGCGTGTGTGTGTCTGTGATTGTGTGTCTGTGATTGTGTGTGTGTCTGCATCTGTGTGTATGTGTGTGTGTGTGTGTGTGTGTGTGTGTGTGTGTGTGTGTGTGAGTACATGGGTAGATAAATGAGTGTCTTCTGTGTGTACGTGTATGTGAGGAAGATAGAGTGAGATTGAGACAAATACTTGATTTTATAAAGTGATATCATAATAATAATGGATAGTTATATAGAAAACTATCCATAAATCTGCTCTAGGTGCTTTAAAAAACGCTTTTGTTAACATAAAACATTACATCAATGTTACAAACACACACCAAAATGTGACCACACACACACAGACACACACACACACACACACACACACACACACACTGCACAATACATTTTAACATACATGTGTATCTAACAGCTACCCTAACACATACGCACACATAGGCAGGCACAAACTTACATAAACACACGCACATACTATACACATTCATATACATGCATGTAGTTATGTACTCATACATATGTATACACACGTAGTCAAGCACAGCTAACGCAAAGGAAGTGGACCTGCCACAGTTGAGCTTATTGCTGAGGGAAAAGGTGAGTTTTGAGACGAGACTTAAAAGATGCGAGGGAATCAGAATGACGGAGGTTATCAGGAAGCTTGTTCCACGTCTTTGGCGATGGAAAAGAAAACGATCTGTGTCAATAGGTCTTACTCCTGACGTGAGGTATCCTGAGAAGTCGAGTATCAGAGGAAGAACGGAGTTGGCGAGACGGAGTATAGATATGGAGGAGTTCAGAAAGATACTTGGGGCCAGATCCGTTGACTGCAGAAAAGGTCAGAGTGGATAGCTTATAGTCTGTTCGATCAGAAACGGGCAACTAGTGGAGAGACTGAAGGAGAGGAGAAACATGGTCAAATTTAGAAGCTCTGCAAATGAGTCTGGCAGCGTTATTCTGAATTCGTTGGAATATGTCTAATAGATATTTGGGAAGGCCGGCCTAAAGAGAGTTGCATTAATCCAATCTTGAGAGAACCAGAGAGCATACAATTGTCTTGGTTGCATCGGTTGAGAGATAGTGGCGGATAGAGCTGATTCTACGCAGTTCCAAATAGGCAACTTTACAGATATTCGATATGTGCTGTTGGAAGGAAAGAGACTGGTCTAGGATTACACCAAGACTGCGAACAGGAGAAAGTGAAACAGGTGTGCTATTGATCAGAACAGAGTCAGGAAAGGGAGATGTTGACGAAACTTCTTTGGACAGGTTATCATAAATTCAGTCTTATCATTTAGTTGCAGCTTGTTGAGAGTCATCCAGTCCTTTAGGCCAGCAATGCAATCCCGTGTTTGAGTCACCAGTGCATCAAATTCGGCTATGGAAGCTGACTGATAAAGTTGTGTGACATCAGCAAAGCTCTCGTGCGACATCGCATATCTTGAAAGCTTGCGCACAGGGATCAGCAAGACGCTGTTCAAGTAGTGAGGAACACTAAAGTAACAGAAAAGCTCCACAGTAGAATAAACCAGGTTGGTTGGTCTTCGAAGAAGGGGGAGCTTGTGTTGAGTACGGCAGTTTGCTGAGAGGAGATTACTGTTCAGTGTGGCCTTCAGTCATTTTAATATGAGAGGAATTCATTTTAGTTCATGGAAAGCACTGGAGAGTTTTAAGCCGCTGGTGTGTCGTAAACTACGTTTCCTTTCTCTGTCTCTGTTTTTCTCTCTGTCTCTTTCGTCTGTCTCCTCTCTCTCTCTCTCTCTCTCTCTCTCTCTCTCATTCCTCCCCTAACCTGTAATCTGCACCAAACTGAAATCTGGAGTCTCACAACTTTCGTGAATATGAAATATGCTGATATGATTATGTTTCTGTGACAAACGCGACAAATGAACAAGATGTGCCGCAAAGGAAACATTTCTCTGGGTGACGGACCGTAATATTCTGTCCACCTCACGAAACACACTTAGCGGTACAGCAATGCAAGACTCGAACCACACGTTGGCATATCATGTCATTGGACATACGTTATTGTGCAGGGCTGGGTAGTACAGGCTTCCGCTTGGTCTGTTCTGTTTCAGTCTCCAACATGGAGTCCAGTAAGCACAGCCTGACTTGTAATTGTGTGTTGTTTTTGTGTCGGAATGAATTACCTTACCTTCACATCTTGTAGGGGATGCTCGGGATGGTATGCAGACAACATTCTATTCGATTGAACTTGAAAGCATCAAGAGAGAAAGAGAGGTAACGTTTTAGTTTTGGTTTGGTTCGGTTTCACTACCGATGGCGTATTATGTAATGGTCGTTTTGTTTATATAGACATGGTAATCTACATTGAATTAATGGAACTTTTTTAAAGACAGGTTCAACTTTTTTCTTTTCTTTCTTTCTTTTTTGTTTGTGTTCTTTTGTTTTTTGTTTTGTTTTTGTTTTGTTTCCACGGTGCATTACATTTATGCAAAGCCACTTATTATTCTGCATTGCGTTTTGATCAGGTATTGGAGGGAAGAAAAGTTAAAGCAACATCGGCGGAAATGAAATATGTTTGCTGACACATGGAGGTTCACACTAGGGTTAGTAAGTACCGTATCCCCCCTCCCTCCACTGAGATCAACTGCTCCGCCACCAATCTCAGTTTTAGTTTCTCAAGGGCCGGGGTTCACTGCCGTCGGATAAATTCATCTGCCCTACACCACAGTGTAACCCAGTGCACTTGTCAGGCCTTGAGTGCGTGCATGTATAATTGTGATCACAGTGGATTTCTTCTGCAGAATTTTGCTAGAGGATAACGCTTAAGTTGCTGTGGGTTATTTTTCAGTGCGCTAAGTGCGTGCTGCACACGAGACCTCGGTTTATCATCTCATAGACGCTGAGTTTGATTTTCCAGTCAAAGGGAAGAAGAAAGGATGAGATCGGGATTGGAACCCAGAACCCTCACGGACACTGTGTTGGCAGTTAAACGTCTCTACCATTCTGCTACTCTCCTCCCTTCGTGGCTTGGGGAACAGCTGACAGGGCAGCGCCCCACACGGAAGTGTTGAGGCCGTCAGGATGGGGAAGCGGAGCCGCCAAGGGATGAAATCCCCGTCAGCACACGGACAACTCGGCAAACGGCTCGTCCATTCTGAAGCCGCTCGTTTCTGCTTCCGCACAGGGCAAGCCGGATGTGCGCAAGGACGAGGCGCGCGCGTGTTCACGGACGTTTTTCTTTGTTTCTTTCTTTCTTTCTTTCTTTTTTCTTTCTTCTTTTTATCTTTTTTTCCCCTTTCTTTTCGTGTTTTGCCAGCAAACATCGCGTGTCGTCCTACAGTGTCGGCAGATGCTTAACGCTGATGGCGTAACGGTTTTCAGCGGCAAGGCTTGTGGTCCAGGCTGGGAACTGAAAGGGTTACTGAGTGATACCTGCAGAACACACCCTGCGGCAAGGGGATAGGATGGGAGGGAGAGAGAGAGAGAGAGAGAGAGAGAGAGAGAGACTGACTGACTGACTGACACTGATATTTATTGATTTGGCCTTAACCCGCATTGAAATAAACATTATTGGTAATTTATAAATGTGCATATTTGAAAAGAGGAGGATGTAATAGAGTAGCAGTAGAGGAAGAGACCGACAGATAGACAGACACACAGAGAGAAACATGCAGATGCTGAAAGCCCCTATCCTAGCGTATGTTGATTGCGTAACATGATCTGGGTGGTTTAAACAGATGGTACCTCGAACTGTCGAAAAGCCGAGGGACGGTACGCGATGCCAGAGCGATGCTCGGAAACCAGACGGACTTTTTATAGCTATGTCTAAGGCTCTGGCACTGGTAAGAGCGGCACGTAAAATCATGCAACAACAACAGCAAAGCCTAAGATGGGGGAAGAGGATATGTGCTTTGTGGAGCAAAGAGAGCGGACTAATAATTGAAAAGTGAGCAGGGTGGACCAAAAAAAAAAAAGAAAAGAAAAAGTTCATGTGAGAAACGGAACTGTGCAGTTTGGCCCACTGATCTAAAAATAGATCAGTGCGTTTCGCCCCCAAACGCTTCGCGGAGACACATGCATACGGAAGCACCCGGGTGATCATCGATGTGCACTTGATTTTCCGCACCAACTGTTACCCTGTGTTCTTCCGCTGAGGGCACTAGTTACCAAGACAGCTCAAGAACGGAGGCTCACTCGTTAATCGTTTTGTTTGTTGTTTCCCATCTGTCTTTCCACTGCTGCTGCACTTTCTTTCACGTTCAACTACCCCCCACCCACTTTCTTCTCACCCCATCCTCCACACACACTCTCCGCCTGCCACACCTCAGTCCGTTCCTCTGTCTGTCTGTTTGTCTCATTCACTGTCCCTTTAACTCTGTGTTCCTCTCCCTCTGTCTTCCTCCCTCATACTCTGTGTGGTGGTGGTTTTGGTGTTGTTTCTTTGGTGTGGGCAAGAAAACCCAAGTAATATTATGGTACAGCTTCACGCACACAGTCAGCGCCAGCAGTGTGCTTACACCGCCCGGCCCAGCGACAAAGGACTGTTTAGTTGGCAGTAGTGCAGTAACTGTAGTTAGCGACAGTGAAGTGAGCAGCTCTCAGGGTTGATGGGACTGATCCGCTGTGCCGAGTGGACTTCTCCTCGCCCTCTGATGTGGCTTCCTGTCTCTTGAGGACGTGGAGCAACGGTCTGTGCTGGTGGCCTTCGTGGGCACTCATCGAGTTTTATTAACGAGGGCAGACACAGTACAGTTAAGTCTTCACTTCTCTCAGTCTCCAGTCCCTTACCTCTTGCAAGAAAATAAGCAAGCAAGCAAGCGCACATATACATGTATGTCAATGCGCGCGCGCGCGCACACACACACACACATACACACACACGCGCGCGCGCACGTGCGCTCGCTGGCATTTGAGCCAGTCCTTTCTCTTCACATTTGATAGCTGTGTCAAGAGAGCAACAACATCACTAAACGACTGTATTGGCCAAATGTTACGTTAAATGAGATGTCTTGGGGTTTTTTTTAGGGGTCACAGGGGTGCACTGGATCACATTACATCTTACATGTTAAGTCGACCGCTGGTATTAACACTGAAGTAATTATTTTGAGATCGTGGTTTCGAAACCCACGCGAGACAGTTTTGTTTGCATGTTTCCGTTATACGGCTCCGTTCAGGCCGTTCCTTCAGGGTTCTTTGGTAGTCTCTTCAGGCGCCAACAGTCCACAGGGAAACATCGATGCTTGTCGCCATGAGGCCACCCACAAGTCCTGAACTTCTGCTGAGTCATTCAGGAAGGAGTGGCTGGGGGGGAAGTCCCACTTTGCTGATAGTGTTTGCTAAGCCGTGGAGCCGGGTGTGTGTGTGTGTGTGTCCGTCGGAGACCTTCATTCCTCCACTGACAGCCCCCATCTTTCATCTGACCTCATCCGTGGGGTACAAGTCCCACCTTCACTCGTCTCCACGTGTAGGGTGGTGGTTGTTTTTTACGCGAACAACCGTTTCTACCACCCCTTGTAGGCAGCCATACTCCGTTTTCGGGTATGTGCATGCTGGTGTGTTCTTGTTCCCATAACCCAGATTACGATATCTTCAACGTGCGCATTTTGCTGTCATGCATTAGTGTGGGCAGGAAGGGGGTTCGGACACAAGCAGACCTGCACATAATACGATGCTGATTCACCGGACGCCCCCGGGATTCAAACTCTATGACCTAGGATTGACAGTCCAGTGCACTGACAACTCGGCTGTCACGTTCGTCGAGAACACCGAAAGGTATTCCGCCGACATTGAATGCAGAAATAGGTCAGATCTCAAGATGGGCGTCAGAGTGGAAGGAAAACTGAAACCGATGTCAGCACAAGAGCAGAACATGACGGGTGACAAAAATTTGACCCCACCCCCAAACCCTACCACCTGACGGGTTACACAATTTGATACTTGCTTGCTCCCCCCCCCCCCCCCGGCCTCCCACACCCCCACCTCCGCCGTATTTTTTGTGCCATGATGGATGAGGATCACGATGACACGCTGATTCTGCGATGTCTGTTTTTATTTTAGAGACTGCGTGACAGGGCTGTGCATTCTGTCTCCTTAGATAGCTTATCTTGCGTCAGTCAAGCCCGAGGGATACAGACACCTGCAGTTTTTTGATGACTGAAAATAACCCCACCGTCTAAAAGCTGCCTGTCTAATGTGTATGATGTGCGATTCCTTGTCTTCCCTTTTGAGGCCCGCGCTTCTTTGAGGTCTGAGTGGGGACCGATTTGGAAACGAAACTAAAACTAACAAGGAAGAAAAAGATTTGGAAAAAAAGATTCCACGAGGACACATAGGCGAGTGATAGAGATCGAACCAGCAAACTCTTAATCCGAATTTCGCGCAAGGCTACTGCCCACCCCCCCCCCCCCCCCCCCCCCCCCCCCCCCGGTGTTACCAGGAACAAACATTCATGCTGGAAAGTTCTACAAAGGTTTACACTGTGAGACAAAACAGTTTCTCATATTCTGTGGCCGTCTTAAACGTCTGTTTAGCTCGCAGCCCTGAGTTGGCTGTCGCGGTCAGAAGCTTTACACGCGCACGCACACACACATACACGCACGCACGCACAACACACACACACTCGATAACACTAACAAACACGCACACGCATGCGCGCTCGCGCGCGCGCGCACACACACACACACACACACTAATACACATACACAAGCATTCACACATATCATACAATACCATACCATACCACACCATAGCACACACACACACACACACACACACACACACACACACATACACCTCTTCGTTTCCTCGAAGTGGAAGACCAGACAAGACAAAGCGACAAAGTGAGTCGGCCAGTGTCAGTGGCGGCGTCGAAAACGAGACCAGAGCCTCGTTATGACCCTGCCCGGTCAAGTGGCGGAAGTGACGTTGCCCCAGGAGTGGAGGCTGCCTTCCTGTCCTTGGCTAGAGGTCTCTGGTTACCGCTAGACGTCGCTGACATCCTCCCATTATAGGGGTTCCTTCACCCCTCAGTAGCGGTCCTGCACACTGTCGTCCGGTCTGTTGTCGGCGTAGACACAGACATAGTTGGGTCTGTTGTGTGGGCCCGGCTCCCGGTGTGTCAAACGACTGCTGTGTTGTACTGTGCTGACTTCCAGTCGACGCCTACTGTTTTTTTCCTGTCGCTGGCGAAACATTGTTTCACGTGTGGCTATTTTTTTCTTCCTCTTTTGCTTTCCGCATCGAGTGCGACAGAAGCACTTCGGGAGAAAATCTGCCATCGCTTGTGTAGCTATAGTCGTGAGTGTTGGTTGTATTGTGTTTGGGTTGGTGAGTTACAAAATCAGAAGTGTGGTGTTAGAAACGCTTTTACTTAGTTTTGCCTAGGTCAGGCGTTTTGAGAAGAAAAAAACGAGTTTAAACAGTATTCTCATTCTTTAATGTCTTTGATGGAGAAGATCGTATGTGGGTTTAATAAGTGATTTAGTTCTGTCTTTTGGGTGTAGTTTTTGAATCGTGAAGTAGTGTATTGATTACGAAAGCATGGTTTCCAAGAACTGAAGCATCAAAGTAGAAAATACAATGTTATCAGTTACAAAGGCAATGTTTCGCATCATACAAGAAAAAAGTTAGAACAGAAAACAGCCACACAAACAGCAAGGCATGGCAGACAGATACAGATTAATGGATCGTCACGCCCAGAGATACGTGTACAGATACAGACACAGACAGATGAGTCATCGCTATCACGGTTCATGATGGTGTCCAGAGGAAACTCAGTGCGGCCAGTTCTTCCTTCGCCATCAATGGCCACTCGGGGCTCAGGAAACGGCCATTAATTTTCGCGTTGCGCATACCTTGAACAATGAACGGATTGTGTGGTAGTGGTGGTGGCTTGTGTGTGTGGTGTGTGTGTGTGTGTGTGTGTGTGTGCGCGCGCGCGCACGCGCGCGCGTGCGCACGCGTGCGCATCCGTCTACACAAACGCTCGTGTTTTATTATTTCCGCTAACTATGACCATTTACTGAAAACCCTTCTCCCCGTAACCACCCCTACCCCCAGCCCACTCCACCCCACCCCACCGACCTCCCTCAGTCGCTGAAACGGAAAAAAGCGCTTAGATAAGAGCAATATATACTCAGACAGTTTACGAGATAAAATGACCTCCTTTGAAAAAGAAAAACCACCCAGTTAAATGAAATTAGAAGAGTGAGGAGGATAAATCAAACAGCGTATGGAGATCAGCGCCGTTTTTAAGGGTTGAAGAACTGCGGGAATGAAAGATCTCCGTGGGGTGTTTAGGGCCGAATCTCTTTCACAGCATGGGGCCGACTTTGTGGAGCGAGCTCAATGAACGGCAGTGAGAGAGGGCTTCAACAGACGGGACCATTGTGCAGGGTTACAAAGACAGGGAAACGGCCTGAAAAGGTCGAAGGGTGTGGGGAATGGTACCAGCGCTGTGGTGGGATGACCTGGGTGGTCCTCTGTACCCGGACCTTAGTTTTTCCACTGCTTCACCTTCCCTTTCCTTGGCGGGATTCTTTCTCTTTCTTTATTACTGCTGGGAAGTACTGCGGGCGTAGACACACACACACACACACACACACACACACACACACACACACACACACAGGTATGTGTGTGGGGTCGGGGTGGTTAACATATTCTGTACTTTTCATTTAGAATGTAATCTGTAGTTTTGACTGGTGTGGATTTTAAAACATCTGATCCATTTGCGATGCCCAGAACTGAGTTTAGGTCAGCTGGCAACACACACACACACACCTCACACCCTGCACACACACACACAGCACGTACATACTCTCTCTCTCTTTCCCCAGAGAAAATCGGATACGTATAATATATTCAAGTATTATTTCCGATCATGAAGGGGTGCAATCACATGATCATATAACTAGAGCAAGCAATACGCGGTCATGTCATCAAGAAACAAACTTTGTTCAGTATTTTACGAAATCAAAGTTGATCGCAGTCTGCATGCTTTCAACAGATAGGTTGCCAAATTTCGAATGGTCTGTTCATGCCTAGAAGCCATGAGTAACGACATTCTTAGCTGACTGGGAATTTTTTAGAATTCAGATGATGTGTACTTTGTTTTTGACTCATTGGTAGAGTGGAGTTTAACGACCTATCGGCTTTACGCCTTTAAGGTCAATCTTGACTCATGCGGGATAGGACAATTTAGAACAAAAAGCATTTCATTTTCTTCCTCCTCTATGCAGAGTTTGCACATTAGATCAACTGCATTGTGTATCTGCATACACACACACACACACACACACACACACACACACACACACACACACACACACACACACACAGAGAGAGAGATAGACAGAGAGAGAGAGAGAGTTCTCATTCACTTTGGCATTACAGGAAAACTAGAGAGGAAGAACAATGAGATTAGGATAGTGAATGGATAAACAACAATAAAGATTGGCAACTCCATCCATTTTCAACGTACACAGCTTAAGGTCAATGGTGCTTGTGCTACTTGATTCAGCCAGCACACTGGTAAATAAAAGGTACACTGGGACAAACTCAGACACTTACAGTAAAACTTAATTAATATATGTTTATAAAATATCATCTTGTAACGATTTAATAAGACACCTTTATCGTTGGAAAATAACATTTTCCTGTGAATTTGTATTAACATGTTGTGGTAGCGAAATCTTACATGATGTTTCAACAGTGAAAGCCGGATAGATCCTATACAAGAAGCTAAACCCTCGTCATACACTCGTTCCTTTTAGAAGAATCGAAACAGAACTGCTCGTTGGTACCTTCAAAGAAACGTGCCAAGGATAGAGAAGGGATCCTGACGGTTCATCTGTTGGTTGTCATCATCGTCGTCATCATCAGTGTCCGGTGATAGTCTCCGAGATGCTGAGAGCATAGTGACATTGTGAGGCACTTGTCGACAAAAGCAACGTGTTTGTGGCGGTGGTGTTTAGGTTCCAGCACACAGCCATCGGCACCATGAGGGTCCTGCTTCTTTGGTGGATTTTCATCCGTATGTGGTTTTCTTTTCTTCTTCTTCTTCTTCTTCTTCTCTTTTCTTCTGTCTTTGTTTACATACATACATACATCCAAACTTGCTTTTACGGTTAAACACTTCGTTGACTGAATCTCTCTTTCACCTCCGTAAATGTGCTTGCTTGCTTTTCTCCCAGTGTGTTACATGTAGTGGTGTCGAAAAATGATGTGCATGTGTGTGTGTGATCATGTTTGGAATTCTGCATGCTGCATTTGTCGACGCAAGTTCAGTGGTTGCACAGAGTCTGACTTATCGTTCATTCATATGTTGCATTATTATCGGAATTATGAACGAAACAGTCTGACAGTGCCACCCTCTGCCTGCCTGTATGGCTGTCTGTCTGTCTCTCTCTGTCTCTCTCTCTCTCTCTCTCTTTCATATAGGCATAGAGAGAGACAGACACACGGACAGGCAGACAGACAGACAGACAAATGTTATTGTGTTTTGTTACTTTTTGTCACAACAGATTTCTCTGTGTGAAGTTCAGGTTGCTCTCTCCGGGAAGAAATTTTGTCCCCGGCAAATGTATGTAGAAAAATCCACTCTAATAGCAAAACAATGACACTTGCAGACATCAGTGA